>NW_026596064.1:8158574-8179921 GCF_907164565.1 Psammomys obesus
GAAGGAAGGAAGGAAGGAAGGAAGGAAGGAAGGAAGGAAGGAAGGAAAGAAGGAAGGATGGAAGGAAGGAAAGAAGGAAGGAAGGAAGAAAGGAAGAAAGGAAGGAAGGAAGGAAGGAAGAAAGGAATAGAAAAGTGAAAAAAGGAAGATCTGTATAAAGTTTAGATTTCAGTGTATCATAATATATCAAAATTGAATCTTAATTGTAAGAAATGTCTCAGAATACACAAAAAGGTTGACACAGCAGAAATTATAGAAAATGAAGGGAAAAAAAATGTCTTTCTCAGAATCTTGTAAGAGGCTGGGTGAGGACAGAGGTAAACAGTGGATAGGATTCCAGGCATACCATGCCATCCTTAACACGAGCAGTTAAAAGGTCACTTTTAACAGAAAATTTGAGTTCAAGGATATTCTGAACATAGGATACCTGAGGAAGCTTTCCAGATACTCCTGATGGATTGACAAATGACACCATTCAGGAGTTACCTAGGAGAGCACAGTGAAAGCCTGAGCAGAGATAGAGCCAGAACAGAAGGACAGTCAGACAGCTTAGGGTGAACCGCAGACCGCAGACAGGAGAATGTGCCTTGGAAATGGGAAGCATGTGGCATCCAAGATTCCCCTCATCTCTTTTTGTTTGCTCTTAGTTCTTTGACTAGTATTTTGCTAGTGTAGCCCAGTCTATATATCCCAGACTGCTCTCAGACTCAAGCCTGTCTCAGTTTCCTTAGTGATAGGCTTACTAGTGTGAGGTCCCCACAGGCAGATCTTACGTCATTTTCAAGATAAAAGCTAATTAAGCAACAAACAAACTGAGGCCCAGAGCAAATGTGTTTTCACCAAGGTTGTCCAACTGCCACACAGAAGAGGGACCATGAACATTCATTTTTCCATATAAACAGCAGCCTCTTCTTTCTAAAGAACAGGCAAAGCATACTCCTTGTCTTGAGCAAGCTGTGGGCAGGAAGAGCTAGCTAGAGGGCATCAAAGAGAGAAGGCAGAGGGAGAGGAGAGTCCAGATAGCAGGGCAGAGTGGAACCATCTAGCTGTGTATTAAGTTACTGGAGTCCCAGTGGGTCACTGAAAACTAAGAGCAAAGAACCTTTGACCCACAGAGAACAGAGTTGTACAGTTCTTTTTTTAATGGCTTTAATAAATCTTATTGCATTGACTATATTTATTTCACTGCTAATCTTTGAGCATTTAGTGAGAATAGGTACTTGCACATGAGCATTTGAGAAGGGGGGTGATGGGAAAGAAATGAAAAAATGTGCAATCTCCTTGCATACTTACTTACAGGCACACATACTAAAATTAGATTGTATTTAGATAGGACCAACTTATCAGTATTTGTTTCCCCAAATTAGGGCATATGCTTGTATGTAAACTCTACTCTAAAATTGAAACAAAATGTATAGCCATTATACAGACTGTGAGGAAGACTGGAGCTGGAGGTTTAACGGTTCTTGTTTTCATCTGAGTGGCTGTACTTTGAGCCTGTTTCCCTTATAGCAGGCATACCTCTGCACTGTCCTGGCGATTTCACTGAGCCTGTGTTTACTGCTGAGAACAAGCAAATGTCTCGTTTAGATTCTCTTCTTATTTTAAAGGCGAGATTTCTGACTCCCACTAAAGAGAAATCTCTTTATCCAGGTTCCATAGTTATGAAGGATGAAGTGGGTTGAGCTCATGGACCATGGGTCCCATCACTCACTAGCATGGTTGAGTTGATTATTTTAAAAAGGGTCCAGGAAAACAGGACCATGTTCAGAAGGAAGAGTGCAAAGTGAGGAGGTTTTGAAGGACTATTGTGTGAAGACCGGCTGAGGGTGCGCTCTATGTGCACCCTGAAGAAGCAGGGAATTGGGAGACTTCTTGACTGACTCCACACTCTGGAAAGCAGACACAAATAATAAGCCGCCGACTTAGGGATCACCTTCATAGGGTTGGCACCAGAGACAACGGGTGGAAGCTACAGCAAAGCAGGTCAAAAGGATGCTCTGTAAATTGTCTTCAAATATGGGTTGCCTGAGAAAAGTTTTTTTTTTTAATCATTTGGCAGGAAACCTACAGGTGAGAGCACAATGAAGGGCATGGGGCATGGGCATATTCAAAGGATGAGGCACTGAGTGGTGGTGCTTCTGGGTCCTGATGTCACTGGGAGGTTTGGGACAAACCAGTAACTGCCAAATAAAATTTCCTTTCTCTGTTCTCTTAGTTTGTGCTTTCAACAGGGAACTGAAAAAAAACCTGATTACCTGGAAGCCTGAAAATGCAAAATTCTTTGGTTAATAGACACACACACCCCAGCCTGTGGTTTTACAAGGGGGCCTTCTGTAGTGCAGCTTGATACTGCCCACTTGAAAGAACCGAGATGGAAGAGGCTGTTAGATCAGCTTTGTCAAGTGCTTCCAGTGCCTTCTATCATTGCAGATTTCAAGATTAGACTATGGAGGTTGGAGGTCATTCATTAGAGGCAATAGTGTGACCAATCATACCTACAAGGTACAGAAGAGGATACGTTTACAGTTCATAGATTGGAGTACCAGATAAACAAATAAGAAACGAAAGTGTGTTACTACAACACTTGAAAAAGAATAGAACTCATCTGGACTTCGGACACAGTGCAAAAATTACAGCCATACCGAGCTGTGGTTATTCATCAAAAGTCCACACTCCTTAGTAAAGAGAAAAGCAGCCCGGAGGCCTGTCATTCACCACACAGTACACTGCAGTGAACAGACGAAAGGAGCATCTTCAAGAACTGAAGTATGAGACTGAGCGTGTGTCATTAGAGAATGGCAGGACCTGCTACAAAGCTTACAGAGAGCTACCTCCTCTCAGGAGTCCCCAGTGTCCACCTCAGAGGAACAATAAGATGGATGTCATGAGCAGTTACCACCACCGATGGGATGTAGATGTCCCTACTAAGCATCAGTTATTAAAAATATATTCAAAATCTGTGTATGAATATGATCTGTCCTTCAACTCCTACTAATGGCCCAGTTCAAACACACACACACACACACACACACAAACACACAAAGCACTGACTTGATGTTGATGCCTGGCTGAAAAAATCCCAAATATGGCTAATTTCAAACAGTTATTTGGCATCATAAAACATGGAACTGGAGTTAAGAAGACATTGTCTCAATCAACCCCAGTTTGGTGCTGAATCAAACGCAGGACAAAACACAAAGCATTCAGCCTAGTAAAAAATGTGGTAAAGAAACAGATAAACACATCCTCGATCGGGATCCGGTAGAAGTGCTGTAACTGAAAATTAAGTCACGAGAAAAGGACTTCACACACAGAGAGGAACGTGCTATGAAGAATAGTTAAGGAAATGAATTGCAGGGTCCTGAGTGAAGAGCCAGCTACTCTGGAAGAGCCCAGAAACACAAAGAGCACGTGAGACGTGGTTCCAAACTTGACAAGCGTGGCCCCATCAGGTCAGATTAGAGAGGCTTACCGAAGAGCCGGCTTCTGGGAAGAGTGTACACACCTCAGCCCTGTCACTGTCAATTTCATTAATAAGTTTTATTGGCACACAGCCATGTTTGCTCATCATTTTCCATAATTGTTTCGGTAGTGCCACCAGAGATGCACACTTGCAACAGTCAGCAAAGCCTAACATAGTTTTTGGTTTTTTTCTCCATTAATTTATTTACTATTCACTTTAAATCCTGATTGCAGCCCCTCTCCTCTCCTCCCAGTCCTACTTCACACACTTCTCCCCTCCATTCTCCCCTCCCCTTATTCACAGAGAAGGGGGAGGTCCCTCGTGCTTACCAACCCACCCTGGCACATTAAGCTGCTGCAGAACTAGGTACATCCTATCCCACTGAGGCCACACAAGTCAGCCCGGTTAGGGAAATGGGATCCAAAAGGAGGTATCAGAGTCAGAGTGGATCCCCAATCCAGTTGTTGAGGGACTCAAGTGAAAACAAACCTGTACGTGTGTTACATATGTGTAGGGGGCCTAGGACCAGTCCATGCATATTCTTTCATTGATAGTCTCTGTGAGCCCCCATAGGCCCAGGTTAGTTGACTGTAGGTTTTCTTGTGCAGTCATTGATTCCTTCAGCTCACTCAATCATTCAGCCAACTCTTCCATAGGACTCCCTGAGCCATGTCTAATGTTTGGCTGTGGGTCTCTGTATCTGTTTCCATCGGCTGCTGAGTGAAGCCTCTCAGAGGAATTATGCTAGGCTCCTGTCTACAAGCACAGCAGAGTAACATTAATAGTGTCTGGGATCGTTTCTCTCTAATGGGATTGGCCTCAAATAGGGCTAGTCTTTTGATTTTTGCTTCATCTTTGTCCTTGCACATCTTGTAGACAGGACAAATTTGGAGTCAAAGGTTTTGTGGGTGAGTTGGTGTCCTTCTCCCTCCACTGGACACCCTGCCTGGCTACAGGAGGTGACTGCTTCAGGCTCCATATCCCCCATTCTTAGGAGTCTCAGCTAGGGTGCCCCCCATAGACTTTATGGGACTAAACATATTTACTATTGGGCTCTGTGCAGAGAGTTTGCAACACTTACTTCACAAACCTCATTTTCATAACTCCTTTTGCCCTAAACTCACAGCCTCTGCCTTCTTCCTAACCCAGGACTCCTCATCAGGGAGAACTCCTGTGGGGTGTTTCCAGATACCCTGAAGCAAAACTCATCCTCCGTCTCAACATTCCCTCATTCACAGGTTAGCAGAGGACTCACTGCATGGTTACAGTTGCTTGCTAAATCCCACCCCCTCTCTGGATGAACTACAATCATCTCAAGGGCAGGGACTTTAAATCATCCAGTACTCTAGCCCAATTCCTGCATAGCACCAGGCATGGGGTGAGTGGCTAGTGTTCAAACTTTGAATGAGTAAGTTATAGCTGGCATTTTCCATTGTCACCTGTGACTTTCAGAGAGGCTCATTTGTAAGAACGAGCTGCCGTTTAATACCATGCCTCCAGCCTTCCCACTGCACCGTCTGCCGGGCACAGCAGCAGCCTCCATAAACTGCACCCTCTCCAAAGCATGGAGCTGCCTCACACTTCGAGAGGAATCAAATGACCTTGAGACAGGCAATCCTTAACCTTCGTGTGGCCTCAAAGCTAAATGGAAAGAAACATCCAGCTTTTTCAGAGTGTCCTTTTGCTGAGGAAGACAGCAAGGTAGAAAACTAACCTAAAGCCCTAATAGCAAAAACGAGATCTTTGTAGCAATCCACTTTTATTTCTCATAGCGTAGCCCCCTTCCTCCCAGCATCCTTCCCTTTAATGTGCTCATGAAAGTTTAAAATAACTCAAACACCATTTGCTGACTTCCGACATGCGTGAGGTGCCGGGTACAAAGATGAGCAAGAAGCACTTCCTGCCTGGAAGGCACCCACGGCTCATCAGGGAGGCACACACACAACCAATCATTCTACCAGCGAACATGAAAAGTGCTGTCACGCATAACAAATAAAATGTCACCGGTTCACCAAGTGAGGAGGCTAATTTTACCGGGAATGGCAGGTTGTGAGACAAAAGGCAGTTAAGAAAGACTTTGAAGAGGAAATCCCATTTTAGATAGCCGTGAGTAGGCAAGAGGATTTCAGCTTCCGGCAGGAGCAACCATGAACTTAATATGTTCAGAGGCACAGAAGGGGAATGGGTGGTCAGCATGTGGGGAGCTAGAACAAGGGTGCAAACACGGCTGGAGGGGACAGTGCAAGGAAGGCTGGGTCAGGAGCATCTCAAGGTCTGTAAGCAAATTTAAAGCTTTAAGCAAATAAGTTTTATTTCATCCTTTCAACACGAGGTAGACATCATTTTTTACTATATGATTCCTATGTGTTCAAAACCTTAATCTACACCTTCTATATATGTGTACCTATTTATAGCCACATGCATGTATGTTTCTCCACACTGTGTATAGGTGATGAGTCAATGACTACGTTTTAAAATTCATCAGGGCTAGTCATAAGAGAAAAATCTTTCCACATGCTGAAGGGCCATCCTGCTCCCAAGTCTTTGAGTAGCATGGCGTCAGACACCAGAGAAAACTTGAGTGTTTTTTTGTTTGTTTGAGTTTTTTTTTGTTGTTGTTGTTGTTTTGTCAGAGGACAAAGTGAGGAAGGCTATTTATTTCTAGAAGGCTGCATTCTGTGCTGTGCTATAGCGGTCATGGCAGCCACAAACGGAGTTGTTCCTTCTAATAAGGGCTGAGAGGCAAAGATTTCCAAGGAGACCGAATCTTAACCGGTCATGTTTAGTCTAAGGAGACTAAGGAAGGCAGATGTGAGGTCTCCTTCACCTTCTGAAAGGAGCCAAACTTTTCCTTGCCCAAGTCCAAATCCACCTCAGCTTCCAAGTGAAACCATGAGTGAAATGGCTTAGGGCAGCCATTTCCAACAAGAGAAATTATTTCTTGCTTCCTAGGGATTTCTGTTCAGACAGGGTAGTCTGCCTGTGGTAATCTCACTGGGTCACAGTTCCTTGGTGTACTGGTATGCTTTGTGTCAACTTAACACAAGCCAAAGCCATCAGAGAAGGAGTCTCAGTAGAGAAAATGCCTCCATGAGATCCATCTGTAAGACACTTTCTCAATTAGTGATCAGTGGATGAGGACCCACTGTGGGTGGTACCATCCCTGAGCTGGTAACTCTGGGTCCTATTACAAACACAAACAAACAAACAGGCTGAGCAAGCAATGAGGAGCAAGCTAGTAAGCAGAACCCCTTCATAGCCTCTGCTTCAGCTCCTGCTTTCATGTTCTTGCCCTATTTGAGTTCCTATCCTGACCTCCTTCAATAACGAACTATAATATGGAAGCGTAAGCCAAATAAACCCCTTTCTCCTCAACTTGCTTTCAGTCATGAATACTTTGTTGCAGCAATAAAAACCCTAACTAAGACACCTGGTTTTCTCAAATGACCCTACAGAGAGGTAGGCCTGGAATGGACATGGCTTTAGGCAGGACCTGGAATGGGCCATTTACAATTGATGTTGAGGTGCTTGGAAACACAGGCCATAAGATAATTCAAGCCTGAAGGTGATCCCAGACTTAAGACTTAATGTTGGCTCTGTTGGTCTCTTTGTGGAGTTTCTGTCCCCTCCAGGTCTTTTTATCTCCCTCTTCTTCTATTAGGATTCTGGCACTCTGCCCAAAATTTGGCTATGAGTCTCAGTATCTCCTTCAATATCCTGGTGGGTAGAGTCTTTCAGAGGTCCCCTGTAGAAGACTCCTGTCCTGTGCCCAGGGGGGACTGCAGAGGCCAATACTCCAACTAAGGACCATGCATGAAGAGGACCTAGACCTCCTGTTCAAAGGAAGCCCATTGGCTGCTTAGTTCCCAAGTGGGTTCCCTAATAATAGGTACAGGAGCTATCTCTGACATGAACTCAGTGGCCGACTCTTTGATCAGCTCCCCCCTGGGGGGTGCAGCCTTGCCAGACCACAGAGGAAAATGATGTAGCCAGCCTTTATGAGACCTGATATGCGAGGGTCACCCCTGTCAGAGGACTAGAGAAAGGGAATAGGGGGGAGAAGAGGGAGGGTGGGTGGTACTGGGAAGAGATGAGGGAGGGGGCTGCAGCAGGGATATCAGTGAATAAGTTGTAATAAATAAATATATAAATAAAATTAAATTAAAAAAGAGTTAATGTTGGTATTCAGACCCAGGATAAGCAGCTAAGGTGCCTATTTAACCAAAGCAGACCTGGCTCCCATGTTCTCCCAGCATCCCTCAGTCCCTACCTGTTACAAGGTATGGATGGCATACCACACACTCTACCCTGAATTGTCAACCCAGGGCATGGGCTTCCTCTCCTACTTTATAATCCAGACATTTTGGTCTTTCCTCTCTCTCTCTCTCTCTCTCTCTCTCTCTCTCTCTCTCTCTCCATGCTCTTTTTTCTGCCCCACCCCATTCTCTGCCTCCCTGTCTGAATGGTGATTTTTCTGGCTTCATTCCTTGGGACGGTTGAATCTGCCCAAGAGCTGTACCAAATAAACCCTCCTTTATACTTTAATTTGCCTTGAGTTGGCTCATTTCATCAGCAGAGAATATGTATCAGTACTTCTGAAGGCCTTCCTAGGCATCCATAGTATAGTACATGGCTAAGAAATAGCCATAATGATAAGGTAGATTGAGCTTTGAGATACAGTCCATACAGATAAACTCATGTTTAGGACCCACCAAAGTGGGCAAAATGTGAGTTGCATGGAAAGATAGCAGCACTTTCAGCAGCGCATTATGTGGACTGCAGTATTTTGTCCTTATGGAAATAATTGTATAAGTTGAGCACTGACACTGAATGCACGTCATTTCATACAAACTGAAGAAATTAGAAACTAGCCATAAGTCACATGATTATAACAGCCAGACACAGGCTTGAAAGATGATGTCTTTGCTGAAGACACCTTCTCCCCACTAATCGTGAAATCTTTCCAAGTATAATATGTCAGTTTAATCTCTCTTCTTTCTTAACTGCAATCAGCCTAGGGAAACTACAAAGGAAAAGGCCAGAAGTAAATGGCAAACATTAATCTCAAGTTGGAAACAGCTTTTGGCCTCCTGGCACAAACACAATAAAATGAAAAAGGATGAGGGAATATAGACACCTCTGTGCACATGGAAAGTGTTCTATAATTGGCTTAGGAAAAAAAATCTGTTACTTGTTACTCTTGAACTTTTTTTCTTCGCAGACACATCTTTTATCACCAGAAATAAGTAAACAGCATGCATTATCTGGGAGACGTGACACTTGACAGCTGCCTGACATCACAGTTCATGTCCAAATGTCGAACCTTTCCACAGACCACCCTGCATTTCAAACACAACAGCCCAGGAAACTCGCTGATATTTCCCAGATCCAAATTAGCCAGATGTAAAATGACACTGCGATAAAAAATATATATATAATCTTTGTCTGTCTTCTATTTCGTACCCCAAATCTCTAGTTGGTTGAGCCAGTTGAGTCATTATGATAACTTCCTGTAATGTGGATTGCAGAGAGCTAGAGGACGCATCCATCAGGCTCTATTCTAGCAGGTTCAGAACAGGAAGGACCCACAGCGGGGTGTGCAGGTCACAGGCTTCCAGACCTCGAGCTGATCATCTTCAGCACTGCCACTCTTGCCCAGCCTGTCCCAGGACACTGGCTGCCTCGCTGCTAATGCTCTTTCCAAACTGCACTGCAATCGAGGTAATATTTTACGATATAAGTCGGCTCATGCCATTCTCCTGCTGAAGCCCTTTAATGGCTTCCTATTTCATTTACAATAAAACAGCAAACCCTTACCATAGCCTGGAGAGCTTTGTACCATCTGGCTCCTCCTTCTGTCCCATCAGCATCTCGGTTCACTCTGCCTGACTCCCTAGGCTCTAGGCACACGCCCTTCTCCCCGTTCAGACCTAGGGATCTCAGTCTCTGTGCATCTTTCTGCCTGAATTCGCTTTTTCTTGAGATAAGTACCAGTCATTTTAGAGGTCTCCTCCACAAGCCCCCAGTCTAAATTTTCCTCCATATGCAAAATCATATTATGTCTGAGCACAGCTTTCTCCTTTGCTGCACATATCCTAATATATGGATAGATCATTTCTACAGACACATCTACTTCTATATCTAGCCTGTAGCATTTATGAGGGTGAAACCTTGTTAGTTTTAGCCATCAGAACATGCCCAGTACTTACCCAAATGGTTATCAACACTAACAACCAAAGTCCTTTAATAAACTGCTATTTTCTCTTTGGGTTATATGTTTCATCTATACAATGACAGAATTCAGAAAGTTTAGTCACTGCAAAGATGGGATCCAAAGACTAAGGTAGAAACAGATGCACACAATCTATTTGTAGTAAGGTAGAACTGAAAATTGAGACTCTTTTTTTAAATAGATGAGCATATTTTTTCAGAACTGTTAAGTTAGTCAATATTTAAAGCTTTCCAGTTGAATTGTAAGCGCTACACACTGAGTGGGTGCAAACAACTGATTTCTTGCTAATACAAGCACACGGAAGGGAACTGAAAATATTGATCAGTGTAAACTGTACACTTGAGATGTAGGCCTGTGTGGGGTGCTATAACCCACACACACTAGGAAAGCTCACAGGAGCAAAGTACAGCAGGTGCAAGCAACTGCCACACTGCGTGTGCCTGTGAATTTAGAACCATGACAGGCACCCTACGAGCCCATGAGGAAAGGGAAGGCGATGCCCTCCAGAGTGGCCACTCTGGCTGCAGGCAGTCTGAGGCTAAGAGCTCACCTCTTTCCAATTAAACTGCCAGAAGACCCCTTTGGGGTCTGATCTTCTCAGCCCTGAGGAGGAGGACGGAGAGCCTTTAAATACTGACTGGCCTTTTAGAATTGCAAGTACGTTTGCATCTATGTGGCACATACACCATTAACAGGAACTGGAAAGATAGCTCTGCAGTCAGCACCATTGTCAGCTCTTGCAGAGGAACTGACTGGGGTAACGGGTGGTGTTGAGCCACCATTTGGGTTTTGAGGCTCAACACCATCTGTAACTCCAGTTCCAGGGGATCTGACACTCTCCTGGCCTCCTGCACATGTGTGGCACACATACACACACTCAGATACACAAATACACATAAAATAAATTCATATCTTTAAGAGAACAATATCATTAAAATAGAGGTTGAATTTTATGTTTCACAGAATCAAAACTAGAAAAAAGAAGCATGTATTTAGTGTTTTAAAGCTATTTAATATTTGCTCAAGTCAAAAGAAAACTGGCTTGATTTTAGAATGTTGGGCTACCCCTCCTCCCCCCCTAAAAATCCCAAAAAGCTTCTTGTAAGTGATCCACACAATCAGTTATGCATATGGATCGTCCTTGTTGTCATAAACGGGAAATCAATCAGATAGGATGTTCTTGGCATCTTTTCTTTTAATTAGGATAATGACTATCTAACCACTCCTTAATGTGCCGGGTTGCAGTCTGATCTGTGATTTCCATTTGTATGTTCAGATGAATAATAATTAACAGTTTTACCTATCCACTAACCATTTCACTTGCCTATTTTATCATTAATTATTTTCAGCATGGAGAAGTGTAGAGCTGACAGCGAAGGGTGTCCTGAAGGTATAACACTCCATAAGTAAAGGAGCTCTGAGAATATGGGCTCAGTGTGGCCCCGTAGCCTAGAGAACAGGCTCCCATGCCCGTTGAGTCTCATAAATCCTTATCCTCCATCCAAATCATCAAACGCCAGCATGTTCAATGATTGTTCCAAACCATTTTCCAGAATCCAAACACTACAGGCATCCCCTTCACATCGTCATCTCCCTCACTAGACCTGGTCATAGCTCTGAATTTGTAGTGTCGCCTTCCAGTTCTCAGGTTTGTGGCTTTACTCCCTCTGTCTGCAAATGGTACCTGATGCACATCTGTGCACTGTACATGTTTACATACTATTCAGTGACTTATTTCATTCAATATTATATCAATATATTTAGATTTGGGGTTTCCATCTGATCTGGAAAGTCCTCCAGACCAGACAACCACAAGCCACTTGGGTTCCTTGTAACCTGGTTGACTTATTTATGCATACATCTAAGCTTGCATTTTCTCTCCCTCATGCATTTTTAACTTTATCTTGTGTTTCTTCACTTAAATAGATCTTCTCCTTAGTCTCCCTCCAATTTTTTTCCTTATCTTAATTTAGAAATTAGTTTGGTTTCTGTCTATTTCTCTCTCCTCCTCCTCTGTGTGTGTATATGTGTGTGTGTGTCTGTCATTTGGTATGCATGTGTCCTTGTGTGTTTCTCTCTCTCTCTTTGTGTGCATGAGAGAGAGCGGGGGGATGTGTGTGTGTGTGTGTGTGTGTGTGTGTGTGTGTGTGTATGCATGTGTGCTTGCCAGACTCCAGAATAGCACAGATTGGCCTCCAATTCACTATGTAGTCAAAGACAGCCTTGAACTAAAGTCTGACCTTCCTGCCTCTCTACTTTTAAATTGCTAGGGCTACCCACACGTGGTTACCCTTTTATAAAAGTACATGAATTTCTAATTTAGCAAGCCCAAGTGTAGATGTTATCATTCAGCTCCAAATAACAAAATATTTAAAATCCTAGAAATGCAATAGTACAGTCCCAGATTCCTTTTTTTCTGTAAACTTGCCATATGATCTTTTTACAATCTTTACTATAGTTTTACCAACATTCTTACTGCTTTTTACATTCTGGGTTACCCCTTTCAACCCCTTTACCCACAATCAGTTACCACCTTGAAAACTAGTAATGAAGGTCTAGAAATCGGAAGGATTTCTCAGTGTTTGCCACTATAGTGTGCTCTCTCTCTTTCTCTCTCTCTCTCTCTTTCTCTCTCCATCCCTCCCTCCCTCCTTGCCTTTCTTCTCCCTTCCCTTTAACTCTAGCTAACTGAATAAGCAACCTCAAAAGGGTGCATACATTCTCTCAGAATCCTGAAAAATCCCATTGTCTCCTAGCAACTCTTATCTCTGGTGATAATTCTTCAGAGACTTTCATTTGTATAATTCGGCATATCCTTTCTGGGTGTTTTGAGATAGTTGTGCTTGTATCATGTGGCTTTGCCACAGCATTTTTGCATCTGTATTTTTTTTTTTAAGAAGCTACAGAACGGGTAGAGGTCATATGAACTTCTGAGTTTTGCAGCTTCATTTCTAATCTCCTTAGTTATAGGTGGTGTAACATTGTCTCCCCTCAGGACCGCTGTATGCTGGTTGGGCATGCAGGTTAGAGCTTCTCTTTCTATACTCCATTTCCCTTAAAGTCTCACTCAGTGTTTTCCGCTTATGTGTTAATCTCTCGGGGAAGCACTCTGAGTGACTTATCTGATTTCATTTCAAATTCAATCATTTTCCCCTTCTATTTTATATAGCCTTCTTTTGAATACATGCATAGATTTTTCTCTCCTAATATAATTACCACATTCTTAGTGCCTATCTTTTTTTTTCCACACTGACCTGTGATTTCTGCTTGCTTTGTGCCTTCTGCTTCCTTCAATTAATAAACATTTCAAATATGCTTATGGTAAATTTACCTTATATTTGCCAAGTGTCTAGAATGTAAGGATTTATTTGCTGCATGGTTTCAATATTTTGACCATATTTTCTTAATAGGAAGCTCTCGTGCTGCCCTGGGCTGAGAACTTCACGTGCTGGTTTGTGTGCTATACCTTATGGATTTCTCTAGCTGCTGCGAAGTCTTTTATACCTCTCTGACTGGTACTGCAGTTGGACAAGGAGAATTTGATGGCAGACTTTACCTGGAATGTCGTCTGTTGACCCAGTGGCTCAGCAACATGCTCTATCCTCTGTCCTAGATGGGCATCAAGCCCTTTTCATTTTTATTAGCAGGTGGAAAATGTTCTCCTGTCACCCTTTCCCAGGATAGACCAAGATCTCTGATAAGTCTGTCTGGCAAACACAGGCCCAAGGACTTGTGCCTGCATGAGGTTCACAGCAAAATCTAAGTCATAATTTTTAAATCTGGCAACTCCCATGAAGTGTCACAAATCACTTCCTGTTCCTTTATGTACCTACAAATTTGCTCTTCAATTTTTTTGGCACCTGAAGATTTCCCGCATTTCATTTTGAGCTCCAATGTGCATTTTAACTGTTGTTGTTGTGATAGTCCTCCTACAGATGTATCTATTTTAAGTGAGAGGCAGAGGTCTTTTATAACAGCTCACATTATAATAGTCAAAAAGTAGTATCATTTCACCACCAATGTTTCTTACACTTCTTGTCTTTAACAAGTGGTGCACTGTGAAAATAACAGGAAAACGGGATGCAAAGGAAAGATGCTTTTGGAATGACTGGGACACGAATGTACCCATGGTGTCCCATCTAAGTATTTAGCCACTGAAAGAGTAATAAAGACAGTTTTCTATGTGAGGATCGTGAGACACAGAAGGAAGCCCCTTAGTCACTTGTTCCTGAACTTTAAATCTTAAATGTATTTTTAATCATCTACTCTGTGGCTTAAGAAGATTTTGATTTAAACACGTATTTTATATTTTCCCAGGAGACTATGAACCACTCACCAGAGACCTACTGTAATTTGCCAACCTTTTTCACAAGTAAGGGTGTTGTGGTACCTACTTGGAAGAAATGACTTCTGAGATGTATTTCAAGGTCACTAGCTATCAACCAGACCCTTTTAACTACCACTGTACTTTTCCTAAGGATGTAAATATGTTTACACTCAATTATGTTTGCAGTCATTACTCTAAATAGCTAAATCTTAGATTATTAGTTAACATAATTTAGTCAATTTACATTGAAGATTTGCATTGTCTATTATGAACGCTACCTGCTTGGGTTTCATCAGCTTTCTAAAAGCAATAGAATGTGAGTTTTCTGTACTAGAAATCTCTTTAAGAATATTTGCTAATAAGTTTACGCTTTGAATTAAGAAAGCAACTCTGATTTGTTCCATCTAACTTTATTCTAATGTTATTATTCCCAAAGCTATGGTATCAGGAGCACTTCCTATCATCTTCCACAGTACATGCCTGCTTGCCCAAAGGACCATGCAATGTATGCCTAAAAGTACTTCCTAAATATGTCAATGTATATAAAAGGGGAGATATTTACAGGATAACCAAACAAAATATCAGAATTGTCTCTTTGAGTGGGAGAAGATGTATTGGAAATTTTCCTTATTTTCTACTCATTTTTGCCATGAATCTGTAACTTCTCAGGAAGATGAAACTACAAATGTCCTTCTGTGCTCTCACATCCTGGTAATAAAGGAAAAAAAATGTAAGAACTCAGGGGACACTTTCAAAGGTCCAAGGCCACTCAGAAATCAGGAAAGCTTTGGAATTTATGGAACACCTGCTTCTAGAATACACGGAAATCTCCCCAGCTCTCGTACCCTACCTCCCTCTTTTTTCTGTTTCTGACTCAATCTCTCTCTCTCTCTCTCTCTCTCTCTCTCTCAAATAATTGTAGATTTCCCTCATACATTTTACATATTTAAGAATGCTATCTGTTAACCAGTTTCATGGGATTAATTCCTGGTCAGGACACTTTGGAGTACATATAGTTTCATAAGAACATTGTAGAAATATCTCTACAATGAGGAGGCTGTGTAGAAAGCTTAATCTCTGGTCCTAACATTGTCATTCTGTAGTTTCCCCCATGACTCAGTATTTTCAAGTAAGACAAAAAGAGTTACACCATTGAGATACTCTTTTAGACCTTCATCTTATGGTTGTAAAACAATACTGATGTTAGTGATAAGACACTGGTGTACTGTGTCTCATTATATATTATTCATTTGCTGTCATAAAATACCCAGATTAGAGTAGCCTCCACCACCACAGTAGTACATAACAAAGACGTTTTATGGCTTAGTGCTATGGGAGGAAGGAAATTTCCAGAAATTAACAAGATTCAAAGGCTCTGCCAGAAATCTCAAAGAACTGTAAATCAGTTCCAGGTTTGAGCAATAATAATTAATATCCACTAACAATTAGTGAATGATGTGTAGCTTCAATTCCAGGTGCCTAAGCTTCTTTTTCTTGGCTCATTATTAAGAATTACAATTGCCTGTGCTGCCGACAATCCTTTGGGCAAAGCATATTTCATCTGTTTGCCTAATGGACTGGCATCTACTTGGAATTCAGAGTTCTGGAACTTGGTGTCGAAGATGTAATAATTCATAATCAATTTCAACATTCTCTTTCACATTGGGAAAACGTTCAGAGCATTTCAAAGCTTAATATTCTCTCAAATCTCATGTGTTCTTCACATGAAAACTCCAAACTTCATTTAAGTACCTAGCATAGGAAATACAGACAGTGGCTATTGGGTGATGGGCAGTCACAAGACAAAACGCATAATAATCTAAGCTAGACACAGTATGAAATGTTGGCAATAATGTTATTTGAAAAACAGCATTCATGTGCAAACATTCTACTTATGATAGATCATAAAAACAACTCAGGAATAAAGAGACCCTAGTTGATCCATACGCAGGAAAGTTGACAATCTTAGACTTTTCTGTATGATGCTGATAGTGGCTGTTGCCTCATTTTGCCACAATAGCTTTGCTCATTCTTGAGATCTGGTAGCAAGAGAAAGAACCCCACATTCTTTTCCTAGGTCAGTCCTACCTGGCAGCTTTGCAAGGCACTCCGTCTAGGTAACATTAAATGGTTCAGGTAGTCAAATTTAGAAAGCAAAAGCTAGGGAGGTGAGATCACTCGACAATGTAGCTTGTTTAACGTAAGTATTCCAAATATACAGTCAAGATACTTTATGCTCATTTTTCTCACACTGTTGTCAGAACCAACTGTGTAGATTATAATTAAAGCCTATCTCACTTTGCACTAACGGCTTTCAGATGCTCCAAAGCCACATGTAGCTAGTGGCTACAACATTCAAAGGCACAGTCGGAGTTGGTTGCACAATATGGCGGTTTTATTTTTCCAAATATCACTTAAACGATTGCTTTACAGAGCAATACTTATTTCAATGACTTACAATCTGAATACCTAAAAGAAGAGACAAGTGACCAGCTACCACATATGTTCTTCACAGCGCATATCAGAATAAGGTGCATGACCAAAACCATGTCCTGAGCGTGTCTGCCCACATTCCTCCCCCACTTATCCAGACCTTTCCTTCCCCTAGTATTCTGTCGTTGATCTGCAGCCAAGGTAGACAAGTGTAAAAATGAGAGATTTGGCCGGGGGCCTGCTGAAATTGACCCTCTAGAGGAAAGCATAGGACATAAATAAATAATTCTACAATTAATTAACTGTATATAGAGAAGGGCTCTGAAAGAATGTTGGAACTTACCTCCTCTCTAAGAGGGAAAAATGACTACTTCTAGAACATAAAAAAAAATAAATAAAGATAGTCCCAGTAGAGTAAGTAGTGGCAGGTTCAGTGGAGCACGGATGGATGAAAGAAGATGTGAGAAGTAGAGCAAGGTAACATTCCTCACAAGGTCAGAAGAAGGGATTCAAAGGCAAGAAAGGTTTTGTTGAGTTTCAATATTGAAAATGTAGCTGAGTGAAAAGCGACCTGAGATGATAAGCAGCAAGCAGTAGAACCAAACCAAGGGTCTCCAGGGAAATGTAGGCTGGAGGAGGAGAGAGAACCCAAAACATAAAAATGGAACCTAGAGCAACACATTTTCATTGCAGAAGTACATCAGCGAACAACAGAGCAGAGGTTCAACTACACACAGGCCACCACCTCTGTGCCAGCCTTGCCAGTACTAAAGAACTTGAAATATACACCTGTAAAATCCTGAACAGTACAATCTACAGTCTTTTACTTTATCCACCATCTGTCCAAAACTAGCAGCCTTCCTTTTCTTGCCAGCTATTCGTGTGGTCAATAAGAAAACAAAGCTTAAAAATGCCTCAAACAAAGCAAGTGATTTAACCAAGCAATGGTAATTTCCCCTCCTTTACCATTACTAATCTAAGGCCAGTAATTGACCAAAAGGGGTTAGCTATACATAAATTATATGACTTGTGTTGTGGTGGTTTGAAAGACAAATAAAGAAGAAGCAACTTTAACATGTAAACTGATAGAAAGAGAGTGGTGTTGGGACAAAAACCTGGAGATGGGAAGTAGCTTAGGGCATGGCATTGTCTTGACCTAGTTAATAACTTCATGTGGGCAGAGAGAAAAATGCATGGAGGACAATGAAAATAGAAAGCGGACATTATAACCATAGCATAGCTAGAATTTCCTTCATAGAGTAGATCCCTACCTGGTCTATTTCACTCCACATAGCATACAGCCTTCCTACATGGCAGGGGGAAAAAAAGGAAGAATTTATACTGCACTGAGCCAAACAAGATCCCCCTCTGTTGAGCTGCACTGAACATGGAGCCTGGCAGTGTGGCACACCTCTGTGGAATATTAGAGAGCTGTGACAACTCCGTTGAGGAGCTACAGGCTGACTTGTACATCTGCTCTTGTGTGTGCCCTTCACCCAGGTCATATGCCGGTACATTAATAAACCACAGTAGTGAAAGGCATCCTTAAAACAAGTCTATTTGGTTTTGGTTATTCTTGGCACTGACCTCCTTCATCTCCAAAGCAGGACCTTTCTTGCAAACAAGAAAGATGGTGAATGAACTTTGATAAAAGGGAAACAGTAAGAGAGAAACAGATTTTTTAGCATATCTAAATGCCCAGTTTTGGCTGTTTCCAGGTAGAAAGAAAAAGTAGAAAATGAATACACAGATGAAAGCTCCAGAAGAGAAGCCTTGCCTGAGAACATCAGCACAACAGTACTTGTGACTTGAGGAATATTAACTAAGTGCTAAGTGTCCAGAGCAGAGCCTTGGAAATTCACAGATACGGAAGAAGAGAGGGTAAGCTAAGGAGAACAAGAAGTGTTCAGACAGGATTAAAGAATACTTTTAAAGGAAGGACTAACCAGTAGTAGCAACTGCCACCAATGGGTCATGAGAATGTATTAGTAACTTCCCATTAGGCTTAAGATGGTAGTCAAGAACAGTTTTGTTAGTGCTGAGCCTAGATGCCATAAATAAAAAAAAAAGAGTGAGTACTGAAGAAAAGATGGTTGTCTCTGTCTATCTCTCTCTGTGTAAGCAAAACAAAGAAAGAGAAAAGATTAAGAAAGGATTGCTTAGTGTTTCATAGATGAACATGGAACACAAGAGAAAGGGGCTGAAGGTAATACAGCTTCCCTGTGGAGGTGGGAGTGGAAGAAACAGAATGGAGAAGAGTAGTTT
This sequence comes from Psammomys obesus, assembly GCF_907164565.1. Classification (NCBI taxonomy): domain Eukaryota; kingdom Metazoa; phylum Chordata; class Mammalia; order Rodentia; family Muridae; genus Psammomys; species Psammomys obesus. Next base: position 8,177,298 of record NW_026596064.1, read on the forward strand.
CTGCTAGAAGAAAACAACTTCATTGAAGCAGAAGGAAAGAATGATAGAACAGATGTCAATTTGCTTATTCAGTTTCAGAAGTGTCGAGGAGCTTCCAAATGTGGTGGCTCCTCTTTATAGCAAATAATTCTCACCCAAGAGTTCCAGTACATATGTGAGGATTCTTAAGGAAAAAAAAATCTCTCAGACTACACGGAGTATCTTCTTAGAATGTTTGTTTCCCTAAGCCACCATGGGTTTCCCTCTGCTGGGCTTCTGAAGTTCTATTTGCAGAAGACCCTGTGGATGATGACCCTACACCTTTGAATTGGGCAGAGCACAATCTCTCAGCATCCTTTCTGATAAGTTACCCAGTGTTCCCCAGGAAAACCGAAAGGGTGAGAGTGTCTTAAGTGTCATCATTGCTTGCCTCAATTCCTAACTCTGTCACTAGGCTTTTTGGCTGATTAACTCGCCTTCTCTCTGTTATAAGGTCCTCGTCTGTGTTTAGGGGAAAATATTTAAGGTGCTGTAGCATAGAGATGACTCAGTGGTTACAAGCATGTGCTGCTCTTGCACAAGTCCAGGTGTTCAGTTCCCAGCACCAGTGCTGGACAGCTCACAACCAACTGTTAACTCCAACTCCACGAGCATTTGGCACTTGTGCCGTCTTTGAACACCGCCCTCACATGCTGTTATGACTGTGCTTCCTGACACTGGATATGAGTGCCACTATAAATAACAACATAAACAGTGTGAGGAGGGACAGCTGCAGCAGTATGTGCACTGTGATCATGAGAGAGTACAGGGAGATGCTCATGGTACTTCAGCCGGGCCCCCACCCCTCCCTATGTGCTTACTGCTGCACTGTAAATCCTAGGACCATCATCAGATCTCATTGTTATCAGCGAATCCTGGCATGTCCTGGCAGGCCTGCCTATGGGATCACAGTGGAGGAGCTGCTGAATATTTTGTAATGATTCTCGAAGGGAGAGCTGGAATGGCGTCTTCTAGTTAGCCCTTCAGTGAGTTCACAGAGTAGATGTGACATATGTAGGACCAATCAGAAACTACACAGAAGCTCAGAATCTGAAGGCTCTAATAAACCAAGGCTATGTCTAGCTATCTGGTTAGAAGCCTAGGCATCCAAAGGTATATTCTTTGGGGTTAAAGAGGTTAAAAGACTTATTAATATACTAATTAAGAATATCAGGTTTGCCTAAATAATTGATAATTTTTAAAAAGAGATTTTATGTCTTTTTACTTTTTCAATCAATTGGGATAGTTATTATTAATAAGCAGAATGATAAAGTTGAATGTAAATCTTCAAAGTACTATTAAAGCTGTTCTTTATTATTCTTACGTAATTGGGCATCTGAAAATTCATGCCCATGGAAACAAAGACAAAACAATCCAAATCAACATATTGAAATAGCAGCTATCAAAAATGAATCACTGTGTGGAGTCACTAAAGTTCATATTGCATTTCTGTGTAGAGTACAGACTGATGTATGTTAAAGTGGAGGTTGATCTTTCATATCTTTTTTGTAATCGATTATTTATGGAAGTACAGTGATGTACCAAATATCTTACCAGATGCTGACCCCAGTTACAGTTGGAAACCGGATGTGGGTTATGCCCCCAAAGACTTCAGTCTAACAGGAAGATACATGACCTAAAATCACATAATCGCAATACAATAACAAGTGGAATATCAAGTAGAAGTAAAAAGTGTATAGAATTTTAAAAAGCTTTAAATCAAATTGCCGTATGACCTCCTACTGAAGAGTGTTATAAATAACTATTAATTTTACAACATTCTGAAAAACAGGACTCTTTTTTTAAAATATGAAATAGATGGAAAGTGAATGAGAACAAAAATGAAACAAAAGTGTCATGTATGTCTTAAAAAATACAAAGCAATGCCAAATTTTTTGATTTCTTGATAATAATGTTTGAGAGAATCTTACAATGAGCTATATTTTAATGGGAAACACATGTGAAAAGACTGGAGAGCTGTGTGCATTCATAATATGCACACACACACACACACACACACACACACACACACACATATACACACACATCCACTGAGACCGAGAAAAGCAGAACTGAGCAATTCCTCCAGGAAGTGCTCCAGACTACTTACACAAACCGTAATAATATCTTTTCAAAATAATCACCCCTTTTTTCTATTATAGATTTTTAAAAGAATAGAAGCATTTCCAATCATTGGTGTTGCACTGTAGAATCAAAAGCAACAAAATATTGATCTCTTCCACATTAATTCTATTTAAAATCACTTCTGGAACATCATTTCATGTATAAGCATGATCTTTTGAATTATTCAGTAAAACCCCATTTTTTTTTTCTGAATGCATAATTCCTGTGAAAGTTTCTAAACCAAAAATTATCAGGTGCAAGGTACAATTAGACAGGATGATAGCTCAAAATTCAACCCAGGAACAAATAGATAATATAATTTCTGATTAAGCCCATCATTCACAGTGTCTGGGCTGTAAATATAATTTTTTTTATTTAAATACAATATTCTAAAGTTCTCGTTTTGAAATTTCAACACGTACTCTAAAGGAGAAAAAAAGAAAAGAAAAGAAAAGAAAAGAAAAGAAAAGAAAAGAAAAGAA
>NW_026596064.1:8179931-8213169 GCF_907164565.1 Psammomys obesus
AAAAGAAAAGAAAAGAAAAGAAAAGAAAAGAAAAGAAAAGAAAAGAAAAGAAAAGAAAAGAAAAGGAAAAAAGCCCTGAAATAATCCAGGTATCTTAAGGCAGAACTTGCCGAAAGCTGACTCACAGCTTCTGCCGTACTCATTTATGAAAGGCACCCCAATCTACCCAGTTCTGTTTTCCTAAATTAGACCACATCGGAAGCAGCTGCTTTGAGTGAAAATAGTGGGAAATATCAAAAAGGGAAGCCAAGCCCTTTTATCTGTTATTTCTGAAATACATAGCATACATAGCATTGGGAAATGCTAGGATATGCAGCCACACAGTTTCTTCGCCACTTCTTTATCTGTCCATGTGTTTATCACCCATTTTTGCTGCTTTATTGAAATTCTTCTCATTCTCCCTGGCCTGGCTCAAATGCCAAACTGTATTGTATGGGACCACAGTTAAATACACAGGAAAAAAGTTAAAGAGATTGTGTGAGACAAATCTCAGGGAATCCTGCTCAGTTTAAAGCTGATGTAAGGAGCCGGGGGTCTTTGCCACCATTTTTATAGAAGAGTAATATGATATTAAATAGGTTTTCTTTAAAGTATGATCAGATCATTAAGAGAGGAGACACATCAAATAGAAGACTTCACAACACTCTACATCATATCAAGTCCCTAAACTATGACAAGAAGGATGACACTACAAGATGAGTGAGTCATATGATAGCTCTAAATTTTAGCTTTAATTCTCCACATTTGATTTCCATAGTGGCTGCCCCAGTTTGCAGTCCCAGAAATGGCAAACAAGGGTTCCCTTTCCCAGCATATTCTTCAGCATTGTTGACAGCTGTGTTCTTTAGCCATTCTGACTGGGATAGAATGAAATCTCAAAGAAATTTGAATTTGCTGATATGGATAAGCTGATAAGGATATTTGAACATTTGAAAAATATTTCCCAATCTTTTTAGTCTTTTCTTTTGAGAAATCTCTGTTCAAATTCACAGCCCATTTTTATTTTTGTTTTACTATTGTTTTCTCTTTGAGTTCTTAGTATATTCTAAATATTAATCTTCTATCAGTTGTATGGCTGTCAAAGATTCTCTCCCCCTCTGTGGGTGTCCTCTTCAGTCAGTTTATTGTTTCCTTTATTGTAGAGAAGTTTTTAGTTGTAAATAAGGTCTCCTTTGTCAACTACTGGCCTGAGAACCTCAGGGAGTCCTATTCTGAAATCCCTTTCCTACACCTATGTTTTATAGGGTACCACACGTTTTCCTCCAATAGTTTCAGCATTTAGGGTTTTGTAAAAGAAGGGAAATTCATGCCTAAAACTGTAAACCTAGCCAGTTATACCTGAGAGGTTATTGACCCTAGAAGACAACCTACCACTGCCACTTTCCCAAACCAGCATAATTCCCAACTACATTCAAAATATTTATCCATATATCCACAGGTAAGCATAGTTCTCATCCCTCATCAAAGAAACTTCTTTTTGCAGCAAAGGAGAGACCACAACTCATCAAAATGCAAAGATCAACTGGCTATGGGAGTGCCCATCCCAAACTGATATATCGACAACACAACCACTACAGCTAAGCCTCTGGGAACATCACAGAAGAGTGGGCAAAAAGACTGTAAGGGTCGGAGGACCAGGGTTTCTGCTGTGAGACAGTATCTTCTACAGATGACTGAGAGATGCACCCATGCAGTCTTAACAATATGGTCATCTAACGTGGACATGTATAGTGACAACATGAGTTCATGTTCCATCCTGGATGGAGGAAATCTCACATAAATTAAGAGCTACAGGTGGCTAAGAGAAAAAGAACCAGTCTTCTCAAGGAACAAGCTCCCTTATAGGTAACCCAATCCCAACATGGTCATCTCTAAACACATATACTTAGGAGCAACACTAAGTGGTCCCAGCAGGTTTTGTGTGTGTGTGTGTGCCTGTGTGCACAAGTACATGCGCACACATGCATTTATAGATAGATACATAGGTAGGTACATAGAATCTCAAAGAAGAAAAGGTCATGAGTTTAAAAGGGAATCAGGCGACAAGGGTTAAGTTTGAGAGAAAAAAATATTGGGCAGGAATTGTGTAAATTACGTACTCACGTATAAAATTCTCAAAGCAATGCTATAATATGGATCAAAAATTGTCAACCATGTGATATAATGAGTACACATGAGTCACCTCACTATCCCTTGTGTTTCTTAGAAAATCCTTAGTTAGTAGCTGGTGAATAAACAAAAGAGTAAAGTGCTGAAGAGGCAAGACCTATGAATATAAATGGGAGAAAAAAGACAGACGTATCAGAAAAATTAGGACTTCCAACTTGGCAGACAAAAATGTTTGGAGACAGAAAACTGACAAGTTTGCTGGTGTCATTCATTAAGATAGATAATGGCAAACCAAGATGGACTGGACCAGGAGGAAGATCATAATTTCAAATGGAGACAAGCTATATTTGAATGACTGCTGGGAAAACTACAGAAAGTCATATGGGATGTAGTCACATTTTTATGAGAAGCTCAGACCTTGATGTTATTCAGAAATAATAGACTGGAAACAAGTGGCCTAATTTCGAGATAAACCATAGCTGATGAAAGAGAAAAAGGACACAGAAAAGCAGAGAATATCTTTGTCAAGACATTAATATTTGCAAAGACAATCCAGGTTTCATGGACCACTGTCAAGAAACTCAAAAATTCTAAGAAATAAGTAACGGGAATAAATAGCTACAAGAGCTCAAGTAAATCAGTCACAGAGTAAACTCGAGATGATGAAGAACTCCTGGGAAGCGGGATGAGTGATGAATGCGGCTCACACAACCCCAAGGAAGACATAGAAAGCTGCCATTTGGGAATTAGCAGAATGTGTATCTTTTCATTACATTAATTCACTGTCTGTAAAGTACAATTGTGAACAACACTATACTCAGAACTCTTGAGAAACTAAACACAGCAAGGCCTTCAAGCACAGAGCTCCCACGCTGTGAATTCTACCTGTGAAAGTGCTGGAATCAATTCAGATGAGGTCTAGACCAACTGGAGACCTAATTTAGAATGCTTGCAAAAAGCTCTTATGAAAATCCAAAGAGTTTGGCTAACATTAAAAAATAATAAAGTCCCTACTGTGAAATTATAAAGTTCTCTTCTCAAACCACATTATAAACAGCAGTTGCGAGGACAGCTAAACCAAATATTACTGTGCAAAGGGATAATGTGATCTCCTAAAGGCCTCATCTAAATTCTAACTGATAATCCCAACTCAAGATATTTTGGAGTTGGATATCTGTATTTGATTCCAAGGAGTATCCTGCGTAATGATATTGATAAACTGGGATCTTTATATACTGGTAGCTAATCAAGGTCAATACATCTCCAATTCATCTCCTATATACAATGCAATCTCAAGAAATTTCTGTCCAGATTTAAGATAGGTGTCCTAATTCTCAGACTAGAAAAAAAAAAAACCAAGATTAAAAAGTGTGAATATCTCTACCATCTTTCCCTCTCAGATTTCAAGCTTGCTAATCCAATGCCTCTATAGGAGGAGCAAAGCCATGGAAATAAGGAAGAGTTTGACTGGAGACCATAAAATACAAAATAAGGATAGAGTTCTGGGGTACACCTTGATTTTTGTTTGTTTGTTTCAAGAAACTTAAAACCTTAACACTCAATGTTGGCCACAAGGCATGTTAAAATTCAGATTATGTTTAAATGAGAAGGGAGTAGTCTTGGGATGTTCTTGAAGTTAATTCAGTATGGTCAGTATGGAGACAACATTGAATCATTTGCAAACATGTTAAAGTTTGGATAACCAACTTCAGAGAGGGGCACTCTTCTGTGAGGAAAACTATTTCTTCCACTGTCAGCATGCCTTGCGTACCTGTGGTTCTTTGTCTATGGTTGGGGTTCCACGAGACTTTCCCCACCCATGTTAGTATGTCTGTTGGTGCTGTCACTGTTCAGGTCTTGTTTAGGCAACCATGTTCATGAGACTTCATGGTTGTAGCTTCTCAAGCCATGAAATCATATACATACTAGTAAGATGGACTGAGAAAGTTGTATTAGAATGTGTGTGTGTGTGTGTGTGTGTGTGTGTGTGTGTGTGTGTGTGTGTGTAGTAATTTAGAAACTCAAGATAATAAAGTTGACAGAGTACAAGAGAATACACAGGAAGGGTTGGAGGGAGAAAACAGAAGAGAGATATGGTATTCTATTTTAATTTCGAAAATATGAAATAATTCTTTTAAAGTTTGAAAACCATGCAACAAAGTCCTACATTCACTCTAATATATACATAAAAATCACACAAATTATTTTTCTAACTATTCCTCATATTCAACACATACTATGAAGCAGTCTCCAACTCATATCAGGACAGTCTCTTCTGAAACAAGAAGAATCCTTCTCAAGAAAAGGTTAATGAGGACTTGTACTGGACTACAAGTTCAGAAAGTAGGCTAAACTAAGTTTTTGACAATGTAGCATAGCATGATCAGTGGCTCAGGAGAAAGAAAAGGTTCAAATACCAGTTACACTTCTAGAACAGAAAATATAGGATAGTGCACATAAACTTACAGAAACTAAATATCACTGTAAACCTCATTTTAATTAAAACCTTCATTTCTAAAACCTGTAGTAGAGAAGCACAATTAATTTTCACCAACTGTCTAAAATATTCAATGTGATGAAACTCAGAGGATGCTAGGTTTGATATATAGTAATTAAATATACTTTCTTTCCTTAACTAGTGATGGAAAATGTACCTCAAAGGAGATCCCAAGGCCTGAGAAATCTTGAGATGTGATAATTAAGGAATGAGCTTTCTTTCATTTCTTTCATTTCATATGAGATCCTGTACTTTGCCATATTTCCAACATCTAGTTTAAACCTGTCTTAAATATGATATTCCCTGAGTGGGCATGAACGGTCAGAAGGTAGAGTACTAAAGACTAATCACTATGACCTGAGCCAATCTCCAGAAGTAACACAATGGAAGGCAAGAGTGCCTGAGTCTCACAAGTTATTCTCTGACCTTGACACACATACCCTACATACACACACAAAATAATAAATAATTATTTTCTTAAAGAAGTGTAACATTGTATACTGGCTTATTCAGAAATTCTTTGACTCCACTCCATCTTGTTCTATTCCTGTCTGCTTCTTCGTTGTTCACATATCATTGAGGTACCACTGGTAAATAAACCAATGCATTTTCCAGTAAAACAAAAACTGCCTCCACATTGTTGTTTTGTTTTGTTTTTAATTATTCCAGTTTTGAGGTCTTGAACGTTTAGTGAAATGCTACAAAGTAAAATCACAGGAGAAAATTTTCAAAAATTAATCATTGCATGATCAATTATAATAATGACGCTAAGAAAAAAATATATAGATAAAAGCAACTAAGCATGCTTGCCAAATTTTTTTCTTTCACTTAGTATGCACAGAAACAAATATAAAACTTTACGTCAAATCTATTGGTAAACTATTTTCTTAGAGCTAATATAGGATATCTGAGAATCCTCTGAGTATGTTCCCAATTAGCAGCAGCTAGACACAGCCCAGAGTTATCTCATAAAGTCTCAAATAGGAGATCGTCTTATACAAGCATTGTCTTGACTGTTAATTGTTGTAGGAAGATGCAGTCCACTGTGAGTGGCGTCATCCCTACGCAGTGGGTCCTGAGCTTGATAGAAGAGCTAGCGGAGCAGAAACTAGGGACTAAGTGAACAAGCACATTCCTCCATAGTTTCTGCTTCCGTTCCTACCTCCAGATTCCTGCCTTGACTTTCCTTGATGATGAGCCACAAAATATTGGCTGAAATAAACCCTTCCCTACTAAAATTTGTTTGAGTCAGTCTCTTATCACAGCAACAGAAAATTTAACTAGGAAAAGTATTAATGGCAGAAATATGCAAGGATAATAAAGCTGGAACTCAGAATCCCCTTCATTTTAACCAAGAAAACTAACTGAACTACTGAATACAAAGGACAAGGCTGACAGGGCTCATTCTCGTTGCTGTGACTTAAAACTGAATCAAAACCTCCCTTTCACACCTCCAAGGGCAACAAGATAAATACAGAAGATTGTGGTGTATCAACAGCTTTAAAAAGAAGAGACCAGACAAGAAGAAAGCCAATGGAGAAATAAAGTGTTGACAGAGGCAGCTTTTTAATTAGGACTAATCAATATTTTATTCCCCCACCACTTACAATTTCACCCAGTAAAGTAAGAGGAGAGGGAATGTATTTCCTCAGGAGTATTTAACACCAAAATGACTTGCTGGTCTCAAATGTAAATGTAAGGACCGGGCATGACTAAATTTGAAATCAATAACAAAGGTTATTCCTCATTAACCCAACATTAAGAAACCAAAACTAGACAAAATAAAAAAGGGTCCTTTTGTAAACGGGCTACTAACAGTCCCTCAGTTCTTGGGTCAAACAGTGTAAAGGTGGTGCTCCTTCTGTATTCCACAGAACCTGCCTCCTCCCCAAGATGTTACTTTGATTGATATAACCAGGCAAAGTATGAATAAGGTGAGTTGCCATTAGAATTGAGTTGAAGAAGAGAAGACATGGAGCTCTAAGCATTTACTTAACAGCTACATGTAAAATGAAAATGTATCAATGACATTTTGTTATTTTAATATTAAATGAAGAAAAATTAATATTTAGCTAAAATAATGATTTTGTTTCTTGTCCAAGATTTTTCCTGTTTATGGAGAATTTTTCTTAAAATTTAATTATGATTCTCTGAGCACTCAGTCATTAATAGAATTAATTTTGTTTGCATGAGGTATTTCTGACCACTAATGAGAAAATTTGATGTGATAGAGTTCTTACCATCCAGGAACACACAATACAGAGGCAGAGACAGTACTTACACAATAATTACAATATAAGACAGAATGAGCTGCAAATAAGACAGGTACAAAGCCTGGGAAGGAAATGATTCATGCCACCTAGAAGGAACTCAGATCTGGCAGGAGAGATGGAGTTGAGCTGAGCTAGGAATAATGGCAGTGTTGCAGCAGGGTGGATAAAAGCAAGAGAGAGGTGTCTGAATAAATAAAGAATGGATGTAGAGGTTACTGTACCCCACAAAGAGAACAAATAATTGTAAACTGGAGAACTGAAACAGATGGATGAAGAAAATGTTTTATGACAGAGAAGAAGATGCAGTTGGCTAAAGAGGTTCATGGCAAAGGTAGAGAAAGAATTGATAATGAAAGTTGACGAAGCTGTATGCTCGGCTAGGCATTCATTTTAGAAGGAAAGATTGTGGCTACACATTAAAAAGTTGCTTTTGAAATACAGGTATTCATGGAGAAACATTCTAAAAGAACTTGGTGAAATGAAACAAACCAGAATTCAGGAATACATATCTAGCCAGAGTTAATGAATCTTACTCATATGTTACCTCACTAGAAAGTACTTTCTGATTAGTTCTATATGATCATTCCTAAATACATGGCATGCAGAAACTCAGCAAGTGTCTGGCAAGAAACTTGCTTATCACTACTTAAGAACCATTCTCTCTAACAAGTACATATGTTTTAGTGCCAGCATTGAGCAATGGAGCCAGAGATAGCTGTGGCATTGGAAAAAAAAAAAAAAAGCATAGAATTTGGGTGAATTTCAATTCTTCCTTTGCTGTTTTTTTTTTTTAAATGTGTATTTCCTAATTTGCCCATGACTGTCAAATGAGATGAATGGGTTAACTACAATGATTTCCAATTTTTTAAATTTAAAGGCACAAAACCTTTAAATCCTATAACTGGCTAGGTAGACACCCCAAGACTTAGGTCACATATAGACATCCTCAAGGCTACAATGGATACATCATAGCCTGAGGCAAAAGTTCTAACTGAATCACCATTTCCAAAGGAAAAAAAAAACAAAAAACAAAAACAAAAACAGTTTTCTATTAGAATTTCAGCTACCTGCCTGAACTCCAATAATGGACCATTTTCTGTGTTCCAGAGCTCACGGAATAGACCAATCAACTCAAGAGAAGCCAGAAGCAAGCTGCAGGGTGTGGAGGCAGATGTGGACACATGCCTGCCAACTCCTCGTCTGAGCAAAAGCTACAGAATATAATGGCCCAGAACCTTCCAGGAAAAGCAGATGAGGCCAGCAGGTGAATGATTGGAAACTCTTTCTACTTTACAGGAGGAAAGTAAAGCTTTAATCTCACAGAGAAATGTCCTGTGAAAATAGGGCTATCAACACTGCTTCCTTTTCTGGAGCTAGAAGATCCAGGCCAATCACTCACATACCATTTTCCCTTCTTCACAACTGCACTTTGGTTGCAAAATGCGAGCTCAGTTTTCTTGAGCAACAAAACATGACAGCAACAATTCTATTTCTGTCCAGAGGAAACTTAGGTTTCCTTGGAACTGGAGGTTCTCTTTGCTTCTCAACATTTGTTATTATTATTCAGACATAGAAAAACTTTATTTCACCTCCCTGGGGTGATTTCTTGGTCCTTTTAAAAACATAACACCATTGAATGAATACTGTGGGTAGAACATCTGGGACTGCTTTTTCTCAAATGGAATCAACCCCTATTCTAACAAGGTAACTTGTACATGGACCTGAATTTGGGCACTTAAATTTTGTTTATCACTCCTCTATTTGGTAAATGTATTTTGATCTGAGGCCACTGTAAGATTATCTGGTTCATCATATGGTTCAAATACAATATTTAAATGACAAACAAAATAAAATTAAAATCTTTTCTGGAAATTTTCATCTTTTTTTGTCTGTATAAGAACTTATATGAGATCCCAGGTTTTCTCTGATGAATTTCTTTTGTGCTTCATTTCAATCCCATTTGACCTTAGCTTAAAAAACAGAGCAAACACTGCAGCACTTTAGATTTCATTCCAAATCCTCAAAGAGACAGAAGAGGCCCAAAGTGAGGTCAGAACAAACAAACACTGATATTTTAGACAAAGATATCTTTGCTACTAAATCACAGTTATTTAAAACAAGGGGTGTGCATAAAACAGCACTCCATCAAAATAGGTTCTTCCCCTCCTGAGAAGCAGGGACTCCTGGTTTATGGCTCCAGTGAGTGGTCCCACACACACACACCCCACACACACATACCACTATGGAGGAAAGAGCTGGAGTTAATGTCTTTCCAAGCAAACAGATCTTTAAGCTATGCTTCTTGATTTCAAAGATCAAAACCAAAGTTAATTTCCAGTACTAACAGAATGAACACTGGATTATGAAAATGCAACCAAAATTCAACTCTAGACTCTAACTAGCACTGCAGAATTGGAGGCCCTGACTTGCAGGGTCTTGCTATCCTAATGTGGGAAGTGGAGACACAAACTGGAGGGTAGTCCTTCCCTGAGCAGGCTGGAGAGACAGCTCAGTGGTTAAGAGAACTGTTTTTGCTCTTATAAAAAGACTAGGGCTTCATCTGAAGCACCCATGTGATGGCTCACAACCACCTATAACTCTAGTTCCAGAAGATCCAAGTCCTCTTCTGGCCTCCATGGACTCCTGCACACATGTAGTACACTTTACACACACTCAGGCCACACATATCCGGCTTAAGATAAAATAAACAAATACTTAAAAAAAAAAAAACAAGGAACTGTACATATTTAAACTCCAACTAAGAGGCATTAATATACCTATAGCTAGAAGCAAGGAGTCCGAGGGATGCACAAATAGTACACACTGACCAATGACAAACAACAAATAAGTAGCAATTACAAAGAACACCTTTTCAACATGGTTTGACTATGGACACACCAATGAGGTTAGTCCAAACTCACTTATGTCACTATATCTTCTAAACTGTGAGTGAAAATTCTAAATTGTAAGCATTTTGGGAAACATTCTAATGTCTGATTTCACTGGAGAAAGCATAATTCCCAACCACTTTTGGGCTCAGTTTCTTGCTGTCTGTAATTGGAGTTGAAATTATATCAAGATAAGCTGGCCTCACTTTGACACATAGCTGTAACGGGGGGGGGGGTCGTGTGATTTTTATTTATCAAGTAGTCCCTGGGAAAACCCAGGGAACATTCAAGATAAAATCAGAGATGGAAATAAGAAAGAAAGAAAGAAAGAAAGAAAGAAAGAAAGAAAGAAGGAAGGAAGGAAGGAAGGAAGGAAGGAAGGAAGGAAGGAAGGAAGGAAGGATAGATAGATAGATAGATAGATAGATAGATAGATAGATAGATCAGGGGGAGGGGTGTGGTGTGTACAACTATTTGTCCGTGTGAACTGGAGGATTTTTTTCAAGACACCCTCAGGAATCCTCTACCACTGATCTCTGATAGCTGCTGGCCAAGACTCCAATCCCAGCTGCCATCCTGCACCTTTATCTTCCACTCAAGATCCCTTGTGTCCATTTCTAGTCTCCAAGACCAGAGTGCCCATTCTCAAATGCAAATCACATCCTAGCACTTCCTATTGCTGATCCTTCCTTGGTTGCTGGATTAAAACATTTAGTCTTTCCTGGGTTTTCAAGGCCTTGGACAGCTGGGGTTTTGCCATGCTTTCCATGCTTCCCTGGGGACTCTCACTGCTTCTTCAGTGTCTCCCAAGAAACTGAAAAAGGTTGCTCTCCTCTGCCTTGAATGTTCTAGGCCTTCCACCCCTTTCCACCCTGCCTCATCTTTTAGAGAACTCAGCTTCGACAACCCACCTGGAAAGAGGCATGGCACGACTAAGTACTAGAGAGAATATCTCCACTTTACAATTGGCAAAGTGAGACTCAAAGAGATTACATAAGTATACGTAAGGTTCTTAAAGGCAACACGTCCAGCCTTCATATTGTTGTTGCCCTCTACAGTTCACCTGTTTATCAGTTCTCCTATCAGTTGAATGGTAACCTCGTCGAAGAAAGAACGTTAAAAAGCGTAAGTGAATAATCCTGCCTGGCTCTGCTGAACCTTCCACATGACTACGGAAAACATCGGAAAAACCCTTGGAGCAAGTGTTTATGTTTACACTCAAGAAAGTCTGCCCACTGGGCCCAAGGCTCCCAGTGGATCCTCTGGTGTTCCCAGGAGCACGAGCTGATGTCTCTGAGGCTCCTGACATGCAAAAGGGAATCCCAGCCAGAAGCCTAGCCCAGGGCAGGGCAGCCTTGGGATGCCTCCTCAGCACCGAAGATCCCCATCAGCTTTTCCACTTCACTCATCTTCCTTGGGGACTTTTAGATCACACACAGGGCACAGAGCAAAGAAACCAGGCAATCACACTCCACTCTTCTTGATCTCTTACTGAGATTCCTCTCCACAGTAATTTCCCAACATCAAAACAATTAAGTTATTCAGATCCAGAGCCCGCATTGGGTAGCACATAAACACGATGGGATGAAGTGATGGCTCAGTCACTTTCTGATTACAGTAGTGTGATGGTCTCGAGTTCCTATGATGGAGGAAATGTCCCAGTGGACTGCTAAAAAGATTAAAAGAGTAAAGTTGTGGAGAAACCATAAATTCCCAAAGTCATGTAAGTTACCATTAAAATGTTTATTATAACGTCAGGAATAGTGGTGCATGCCTTTAAGCCCAACACTAGGAAAGCAGAGGCAGTCAGATTTCTTTGAGTTAGAAGACACCCAGAGCTACCTAGTGAGACCCTGTCTCAAAAAACTAAAAGCAAATAAACAACAACAACAACAAAACCAGTTTATTCTATCTGGTTACTTTAAAGGCATTTAACAGCAAAGGCTCTGCCTCTCACAGGCTCTTGGGCGATAGCTTTGGAAGCTGAGCCCTGTAGATATGGTGTTTCTTCCTCTGGAGGAGAAAAGTTCCATGGATCCAAGGACAGCCATTAGCTAAAGGCAAAGATGGTATAGTAAGAATGGTCACCTTTCTACAAAGGCTGTGCTAGGAGGCCTCATAAAGTGTGTAATAACCCCAAAGGGATACATCAGTACAAACACCCCTTAAGATGAAGCTCTGGAGGAACAGACGAGAGCAATCAATCACGATTCTGACCATCACAGGAATAAGGATGTACATAGACCTGTTCACCGGGAATATAACAATAAAGAGCCATGCTACTAAGGCTAAAAGTATTTTTAAACTCCAGATTTATGAGACAAAACCCTTGTTTCTAAAGGTCTAAAAATATTCCTACTGCTTTCTCAACTACAGAAACTGCTTCATTTCCTGCAAATTGTTTTCCCTAATTCTGTTGGAGAATATCAACTTCATTAAAACTCTAAAGGCTTAATCCTGTGTTAGGGCTTGATGAGATCTCTGTGGGATGAAAGAAATCTAGAGATCACAGAAGCTACTGTTTTACAATGTCCTTACAGTGGGGATATCAATTGCTGGCAAGAATGTTCTGCTGTAAAGAAATGGGATTTAAAAATCACTAAATATCACTTTAAACTGTAAGATGTTTGCTAAAATGAAAACTTGTCTTACTGGGGTTCAGGGCTGGGCAGTAGTATGGTTTGTACCAAACATCAAACCAAATGTCATCAGATTAGATTAATTTTGTATTTCAGGCATAAGCCATTTAAAAGAAAGAATGGAATAAAGGCATTTGCTATAAATGTAAAATTTCAAATGTCAGACCATAACTTCTTCAATTTGTAAACATCTACTTTCCATTCTGTAGACCCCAAGAATAAGCATTCTTTCACATTTGGGTACATATTTCTTCTTAAAGATTTCATTTTTTTTTTTGGTAAGGCTGTCTTCCTTTGCATGAAAGGATATTTTTAGACATTTTGGCAAGTTTGATAGTAACATGTTGAATGAGTATATGCTGCTACATACTATTTTAAACATCTGCCAAAGGAAGCTGGAAGAACACTGAAATATTATAAACAACTATAATTTTATGTAAGAAACAAAGGCTCAGAAAACTAAGAAAGGAAATCAACAAAATCTGGTAAACTTACAACAGCTTCTCTTATTTATTTTTATTACAGATGTAATTTACCACATAATCCTAAAAGGGGAAATGGTATAATAGGCATAGTGCCTCAATTAGGAAAATTGTTCCACGCATTCTTAGGCGAGGAAATTTTCCTCATTGGTTTGCTGGCTTCCAGGAAGGGACTAAATTATACAGAGAAGCAATGGCAACTGCAGAGTACAGATTTGAGTGAAATCACGCAGAAATTCGGCTCATCGAGCTACTACCTACTTTACAGAAGGGCTCTCACTTGCTAAATGAGAATGACCCTGAATAACTCCCAAGCACCTTGTCCACTCTGACATTTTAGCAGTTCTACCAGTACCTTTCTCTTCTTTATGGTGGCTACTAGCGGTGGCTATGGTGTCACAGAAGAAATATTTGAAACTGACTGTTCCTCTTAAAAATAAAGCAAATGCTGGACATAATAACTCATGTGTAAGCATGGACTAAATGCCAGAGTGCAGTAAATTAAGTAGTACCCACATTTAGGTACATACTGTAGCAAGTTTGGCTCATACAGGTATTTTCTGTGACAGTCTCAGATAATGACTGTCACAGTTCTCTATCAGAGAGTGTGAGAACAGAAATCTTCTAAAGGCTTTTTCATGCTTCAATAGCCTCAGACAGCATGGCAGTTCAGGGTCTCCAACATTTTCATTTTCAAAGACCTACAGCACACACAGGGACTAAGATGTTAACAAGACCCGTGCTAGTTGCAGGATTTCACTATCACTTCCACTTCCGTGATGTAACACTGGCTAGAGGTAATGGCAGTTTCAGAGCTATTGTTGTCTTTACCAAAAGTAACCTCCTCTACACTATACATTCTAATTGTAAAATAATATGGACAATCCCACTAATACTACCCATCTCTAACAGTTAAAAAAGAATACAAAATTATTTCCATCAGTTGACAGCAGACACCCACCTTTCCTGCTACTTTTTTCTATGTTATACTGCAAATAGAACAAGTAAAAAAGGGGGGGCAGGGTGAATCTACTTCCAGTCCCAATGTTGCCATAAGCCAGCTTTGTAATATCTCAGGGCAACCATGAACCGGCCATGGCCCTCGTGCCTCTCATCTCTTCAAATCAGGGTGTTGCTGTCCAATGTCAGGGTACACCAGCACACAGTGCTCTGGAGATGGCTAGCTCAAAACAGAGATGTACTCCATGGCCCTGTGAGGTCCTACCTTCCCAGTTCCCATTTTTCCATTTTGTATCTTTGTGCCTTTAAACACAGAACCTTGCACCATGATGATTCCGAGATTCATGATGTGTTTATGAGGCTTCAGCAGTTTTCAGATGGGTAAGCTATGAAAAGAGACTGAGGGAGGCTGAGTGTATCTGTTCTGAAGTCAGAATCACCACCATGGCCTTTCCCATTAAACTAGGCTCAGTGGCTCAGCGGAACTCTCCTAGAAAGTCTGACCACTGGAATGTGTATCTCAGGGGCAGAAGCTCAGAGTGGAAATTCCTTAATCTCCTCCACTACATTTCCATTTATGACTCAGTTTGCAGTGCAGAAGGCTCGGGCTTGGGGCATGAATGGTTTTGAAAAATAACTCAAATATTAAGTGACTAAAAGATCAAAGTACTTGTAAAATGGAAAGTACTTGTAAAGCAGATTCCCTCTTTTGGTGTTGAGCACCTACCCCTCCAGAACCCAAATCCTCTGTGGAACTGGAATGTGGAAGGTGCTATCTCTCTATAAATAGTTTCATCTCATGCTATGTGAATCATGGTTGCTAACATAAAATCAACAGATTAATTGTTTGGCTTTGTTGGTAGCAATAATAGCACAACTACCATCTTCCCTAAAAGCTTTTCCACACCTCACACCCCCATACTTCGGAGCTAAGTGAGCTTTGGAACAAACTGAGGCCTTTGGTGTACAAATTCACTCCTGGTGTCCTTGTACTAGGAATGCCTTAGCAGTTGTGGTGTCTTTCTGCTAGGTTGTCATGTGACGTTTCAGCTGAAGGAAGTCACCACTTAGGATCATCAGTGAGTGCTGACTGTATGAAGAAGAGAAGCTGATTAAGTGAGCACCAAAGGAAACAACAAGCCCTGAGCATCCCCTGTGTGCTAATAAGACAGCAAGGAAATGGCCTCAGGCAACAGTACACCATTCCCCTTCCCAAGCAGAAACCAACTCGGTAAGCTGCTCTCCCTGCAAGTCAACTTCCACAAAGACAGAGGAATTTATCTCATCTATTCTCAGTTATGACCAACTTACAAGGCGGAGTAGGATCACCTCATAAATATGACATAACTATCCCAACCACAATGTGACAACCGTTCCAGGGACTGAGCCTGCGAGTCAAATTGGGTTGGGAATCTTAGAGTCCCTTGCAGACCACGTCAGCCCTGAGAGGAAGGCTCCAAAGGATCCCTGTACAACAAAATGAGGGATGTCTATTGTCCTCTGAAAAGAAACAGTCCATATGCTGAGATAATTCTGCTTCTGCTTCAGTCTTCACTTTACCAAACATAAAGGTCATATTAACTGGGCGTAAAGTTAAAGACTTCTACAGCTTCTGACTGAGGATCAGTAGTCTTGTTTACTCTTGAAATTTGCTGTCTGTAGGCCATCAGAGGATGTGAAAATGAGCCACAAATGGAGTGACTAATGCCATGAGAAGTCAAGGAAAAAATAATGCAAAGTGCCTTCATCCCAAGACTTACTCTGAAAATCCTAACTTATCCTGAGTCCCACTTGAATCCAACCTACACACTTTGTTTTTGTGGAAGTTGCTAACAGGCTAAATCATCCCAGGGCAGGCTCCCTCCTCAGCCCGTCCTTCAGTCAGCACTGAGGATAACTGCAGATTACATCTGACTCTGTGGCCACACACAAGGAAGCAAAGACTTGAGGAAAGCACAGACTTTGGCCTTTCACTTTTGTCTGCCAAAGTGTAACACTGTCCCAGCTTATGGTGGGAACTGTCACCTTGAAGCTGAAGGTCTACAGTCTTCCTTCTCTAAACAGAGACATAGGATAAGCCATTCGAACCCAAGGCTGCTGAAGAAGAACCGGTTTCAGAAAGGTCTTAACAAAGAAATGTCTGATAAATAAAATTTTCTTTACACTTTCTGAGGTCAGACTGCAGATATCACATAGTTGGCTTAATGCCTCAAAAGCGTTAGCGTACAGAGAATAGAAATCGGACAGGAAAGTTTGTAAAAACATCCCGTGATAGCTATCAACTGGTTGGAAGAAGGGAGTAGGAAGAGTCCTCTGTAGAGAGAAGAGGATGAGCATGTGAGAAAATGGAAAGTTGGGGAAGTGGGATACTTTAAGAGGCAAGATACCACGTGTTTGTTGGAGGCAAAGAAAAACCAAAATAATATTAAATTCATCTGGTACCTATTATCATTCATAATCATCTGTCTTGTGTGGTTATGAGGAATATAAAGAACTTCATTCTCATGCACTCCATAGTTTGTACGATTACTATATAGGTAGATGGATGGATGGGTGGAACGATGGGTGACTAATGAATGAATGAACGGATGAATGAACGAACGAACCAGTCACTACCCCCCTACAAGATTTCAGAACTTAGTTACATCTGTACAAGTGGCCCTCATACTAGTCAAAGTGTGGACTGATAAAAGCAGAAAGTGTGTTCCCGAATATGGAGCGAGCCATTAACCAGCACAGGATTGTTGAAAGAGTGGGCCCGCACGGAAGAAAGGAATTCCGATTCCCTTCGACGAGCAGCTCCCAGAAGCTTTTGAGAAAGGGGCTAGGGGTGTCAGCCACTGGGAGCCCGCTGCTACTGACCTGGTCTCCGCCTCACCGGCCTCTTGCGGCCGCTGCAGAAGCGCACTTTGCTGAACACCCCGAGGACATGCCTCTCGCACAGGGAGCGCCCGTCTTTGCTGGGGCTGGAGCGGCGCTTGGAGGCAGACACCCGGTCGCTGTTGGACTCCCTCGCCTGCCGCTTCTGCCGGATCAAGGAGCTGGCTATCGCCGCAGCCATAGCTGCTCAGCGCGGGCCCGAGGCCCCGGGCTCCACTGCGCCCTCGGGTTTGTGCTCCGCCGGGATGAGGGCAGGACCTCGGGGGGCCTGAAGGAATAGGGCAGGAGCGGGGAGGCAGTGCTAACGTTTGAAACGGTCGCAGTATCGAAAATCTGGAGCCCACAATGTTAGTCGGAGTCTGGGCAGTGGTAACAAAATGTGTGAAAATCCAGATGTAAACTTCCCCAACCACTGGCGGCGGGGGCGGGGCGGTCCCAGGCCTTCCTGCGAAGTAGACGTTTGCACCCCAAACTTGCACGCCAAGGCGATCCACGTCCAAAGGGCAGTGGAGAGTTTGGTCACACTGCGTTCAGGGTACCAAGCGGAAAGGGGGGAAAGATGTCCAAAATAACAAGCTGTGCCCCGGTTGGAGAGGCGCAAGCGTTGTAAGGTGTCCAAAGTATACCTACACATAAATACATTGAAAACCCGTTTACAAGGCAGAGTCTGAAGCGAGGCGAGATGCGTGCCCCTGGCTTGAAATATATATATATACTAAAAAGTGAATAAAACGTTCCTTTAGAAAACGAACCACCAACCGCGACAGAGAAGGGAAAGGCAGCAATTTAACTCCCTGTGGCCCGCGGTTCTGAAGATTAGGAGGTCCGTCCCAGCTGGGTGAGGTCTACGGAAAGCATCGCACCGGCTGCGGTTCTCCCGGGGCGGGGGGGCCGGCCTCCCCACTTCTGGAATTCCAAGAGGCGAGAAATGGGAGCGGTTAGCCAGACTCGGGGTAGGGGCGCGGGGCGGGGGCAGCTGTTTGCAGCTGCGGTGAGCGCGCTTCTCCTCCAGAAACACTGCAAAGAGAGCGGGAGACGAGGGGATGCGGGGGAGGAGCAGTGGGAGGGAGGGAGATCCTCGAGGGCCAAGCACCCTGGGGATCCGCGGGGTCCCGAGAGCTAGCGCCCTCGCTCGCGCTCTCTCTCTCTGCCTGCGTTCCGGCAGGAGACGGGCACAGTTGGTGATTATTTAGGAAAATCCTAGATCTGGAATGACTCAGTAGTTTACAGAAGCCCCTCCAAAGGCAGAGCTGCCGAAGGTGTCCTCCCCAGCTCGGCGCCCACACGCCTTTCACCGGTGCTAGCTGCCACCGTGCGCTCCGGGCCGCCGCACCGAGCCGGTCTCCACGCGGGCTCCGAGCGAGCCGGGGCAGCGAGGGACGGGCGCCCTGGCAGGGCTCGGGATCAGGTCATCGCCGCGCCTCCCGGACCCCAGGCTCGCGCGCCCCGGAGGTCGGCAGCTCCCGGCCGCAGCTCAGATAGGGGTTACCCGGCCAACGCTGGGCCGCTCGCTCGGTCCCGCGCCGCCCATCCCGGCCGTGGAAGGAAGTGACCGCGCGCTGCTGCGAGCCCCCGCGCGTCCGCTCGGGTGGGGCGGGGGCTGGTGGAGGGCGACGTCGGCTCGCGGCGGCTGCGGTTCTGGGTCGCAGCTGCCCACCATGGTCTGGCGCCCCGGCGCAGGCAGGGTCCCTAGGCCGCCCTGGGCGACGGCGGGAGGCGGTCGCGCGCGCCACCTGGGCTCCCCCGGCCCAGCGCACGGACTCAGGGTCCAGGGACAGGAGGCTGGTACTGGCGGCCACCAACTCGCCCCAACTTGCTGCTCCGGAGGAGGCTGGGAGCCGCGGGATCGCGGGGCGCCCCCCGCCGCCTCCCCTAGACCGGGAGGGGGCGCTCAGGGCGGAGTCCCATTCATGGGCAGAAGCTCCTGGGCGCCGCCGCGGGCTATCTCCGCCGGAGCGCCAGCTCCGCAGGAAACTCCGGGCAGAGGCGACAGCCTCCGAGACGGCAGGTGGGACAAGGAGAGAGCAGCAGCCGGAGTTACTCCGGCTCCTTGGAAGCAGCAAAGCTTCCTGGTGGAACTGAGTTGGGGGTTGGGCTGGCGGAGAGCTAGAAAGCACGGCGCTTGGGTCCTGCTCTCTTTTCTCGCGCCCTCTGCTCCCAGACTCTCTCCTTCCTCCCCACCCCACACACCCTTCTCCCCCCTCTCTGTCTTCTGCCTCTCCCCTTTTCTCCTCTCTCTACGCAATCCTACGTGATTGAGGTTTGGATGAGAAATTCTCAGAGGCAGAGTGAGGGAACTGCAGCCTGGGTCGGCTGTGTCCAGTCCCTCCCTCCCTCCCCCCAAGAGAAAAACACATCCACGGGCTTGTGGAAGGACCCTGGGTGAGCAGAGTAGAGGCTGGTGCGGGTTGCTGAGAGATGCAGTCTGCCTTCTCTCCGGTGACCAGAAGCATGTAGCATTCTCCCTTCAGTAAGGAAGGGGACGCTGGAGAAGTACCAATGACCTGGTCTCCCGTATTGCACAGCCCACCACCACCGCCACATTTTGGAACGGCAAACTGTGTCCCCATCGTTTTGAGACCTAGATTTCGTGTTGCTGTCTGGAAAACTACAAAGCGGATTCAGTGCCTAGAAAGGTCTCAGTAGGCAACCTGCCTTGAGGGTGAATAGAGGTGGGGTTAGACTGATGTGAGCAAGGACAGCACAGCGAATGACAACCTTGGTGCGCACTGTTGTCTCCAGAAATGCTTGCCATGCTTCTGATAGGGAGACAGGAGTCATCCAAGGAAACACAGCGTTAGAGACTCTGGAAACCTGTGCTCACCCTTGGTTCAAGCTGTGATCTGGGAGTGGTCTTTAGTCCTGTTTTCTCTTCAAGCAGTCTTCAAATAGCACCGCTCTCTCAACATTCAGTGGGTCATTTCCAAAACAGGGACAGATACATACTAGAAAAAGGTTGGGGAAGATACCAGCCCTGTGAACTGCTAAAAAATGGACCCAGACCCAGAGGGGGACCTCAAAAATGTGGGTTCAATGTGCGTCCAAATCTACCGGCCTACCTGAGATTCACTTGGGCAGTGAGAAGGACAGGAGCTTGTGAGTCTGACAAAACAACACTGCTTAGCGATGAGGTGTCTGGCCTTTGTGGCTACTGGCTGGGCAGAGTAAAGGCTGGCACACAGGGGCTGGTGTGAAAGACAGGGGAGAGGGGGAGAGGGCTTCCAGCTGTCAAAGGGAAGAGCACAGCCGTTACAGCACCTCAGTTTGGCTGGATGGAGATGCTGGATTCATTCCTGGAGTATGAACCACACCGATCAAGACAGGCGACGGGGTGCACAGTGCACACTACATCTGACAGGGGGGGGAAGGAGGGGGATTGCCTGAAATCAATTGACAACACGGTCAATTAGGGACGTGTTCAGTTTCCACAAATAAAATTATTTTTCTTCCTTGGCTACAGGAAGACTTGTCTCATGTTTTCAGCAAGGCAGGCACAGATAGTACTAGCTGGCTTCAGGGCTAGGTGTGGGGGTTGGGGGGCTATCTTTCCCAAATCAACACCCAAACAGAAGAAAAGGTCATCTAAGGGGAATCTCAAGAGGCGTGAACGATATATAATGAGTCCCTAAAGAAATCAACTCAGCTTGGTCCCTTTCACCCTCACAATGAAGATAATTGTCCCCATCTACCTCACAGAACAAAATGTGCATATGTAAGCATTTTGAGGAGAAGAAAACACCAAATGAAAGAAAGAGTTGATGGTGGTGATTGAATGCCTGTGATTCACCTGCAATTCTTGCTCTAAAAAAAAAAAAAATGCAGATTCCCTATAAGAGTTTCTGAGAATATGAAGCAGAAATCTCTATGATTAAAGCATATACATCAGAATTCTTAAAAACTCTGGGTTTCAGAATGTAACTGTTTACTGTATATAATTACATACAGATAATACTGGAAGAATAAAGCAAGACTCAAAATTCGTTGCATTCCTCTAAATTGCAATCATCTGCCTCTACACTCCCCTCCCCCCCCCAAAAAAAAAATACTGGGCTATAAAGAGACTTGTCTTCTCAAATCTTTACTTTTCTATAGGCTGTGGGCAGTGAGAGTGCTTGATGGAGAGGGAAACACACCTAAAAGTGAGGGAAACTTGTGGAGGAAGAGATGAGAAATCAGCTCTTGCTATTTAAACTCCCTTTGTCTTGACATGTCATTATCAACTTTGGCATGTAAAGGCTAATCAATGCCAGGTTTCTGAGATACACGCTGACTGGTCTCTGGTAAAAGAATGGGATGTTTGGGTTTCCAGGAAATGGCAGAGACTTGACATTTTCACCTTGCACTTCTGCAACTGGTGGTGCATTCTAGCTATTTAGTCCTTAAATGTTTCATCAGCCCTACCATCTGCTTCACTTCCTCAGTAGAAAGAGTATATACACAGAAATCTGAAAAATGAATTAAACACCTAGATCCTGAGTTCATGGAGGTTGAACTCAGAAGAAAGATATAAATTAAGTTTTCATGAATTAATTCAAAGCTTTTCTCTCTGGTTCACTGAATTATAATCTTTCCCCAGTGCTTTCCAGGATATGTCCAATAGCTCTGTGTCTATGGATGGGAAGATAAATCAACCCCCAATGGTTGTGATATCTCAGATATATCCAAACCTTGATTTCTCTGATATCTGTTTTAGAATAAGTGAAGAATGTCCCTTTCCAATTTTGAAGACATCATGAGTAGGAAAAGTTTTAGTTTAGAGTAAGCTGCCAAATACACATCAGAAGGATTCTTATATAGCTATATTTATATCTCTTACCTCCAGTCAAACAAAATATAGACAGTATTAGTCATCTGCATATTTTAAAATTTTTAAAAAACACAGATTTAATTGTCTTTGGCTTGCTCACAGGCCAAATTTTCCAACTCCAAAATCAAATTAGGATTACCTCACATGTCCATTTTAAACACTGTATTGAGTGTACCTGGTATTCAGGATATGGGGTCAGTAACCTAGGGGAATTCTTTACCAGTGGCTCTCAACCTTCCTAGAGCTTTAACCCTTTAGCACAGTTCCCCATGTTGTGATGACTCCCCCAAGCATAAAATGATTTTGTTGCTGCTTCATAGCTGTAATTTTGCTACTGTTATGAATCATAATCTAAATACCTGATATGCAGGATGTCTGATATGGGACTGCTTGTGAAAGGGTATGTCAATCCCACAAGTGGGCACGGTTGAGAACCACTGTTCTATACACTTTTACAATCTCCTTACCCTCAATAAGAGTAAAGTCTATGCCACCATGTCCATTTGGGGCTCTTGGTCGTCCATTTTAAGTAAGCTACTGGATAAATTACTCAACCTACCCAAACCATAGCTGAAACACAATTAGATGAGATCAACACTCGCAGTGTTTAACCAAGGTCATAGAATGCCAAAGACTGTGGCGGTGATGTGCAGTGTGAGAAAGAGAGAGAATACCACCCTTCAGATGTCTATTTATATCAAGCCCGTGCCGTAAAACACAGACCTCTCAAGACAAGAAACTGTGCTGTGTGGCTCACACACATCATCCCTCCCAGACATAAGGTATTTAATGACGACTGGAAGTCTACATGGAGTGAGTGATTAACCTTGAAATGACAGAGATGATGTTCCTCAGTAAAACACTGTCAGTATCCTTGTCTGTTGGAAACACAAAGAGCCCACCTCCGCACATTCACCTCCCTTTTAAGAGATCAGCTGTTTGACTCAAAGTTGAGGAGCACTAGCTAGCTGGGCTTGACCACGGCACGCTTGTGGGGTAGGAGAGCTTGCCTCCAAGCATTTGGCTTGTACAGTCCCTGTATTTGAAGCCCCTTCACTCTTTCAGATGGTCAATTAAAGGAGGATGGGCAAAACAATATAAACAAGTACTTTCTAGTAATTCGTGATTTCTTTCTGTACCAAGCCCATTCCTGGTCCTTTGTTAAGTAATGGAATTGCTCTTTGTATATGCTTGTATGTTTTGGACACCTCTCAAAACAGGAAAAGAATAGATTTCATTTCTATTAATGATAGATGAAGAGTAATGTATTTACTGCTTTAAAAGAGAAGTATTCAAGTTTCAAAGCATTCTGTTAGCCAGACACAGTGGCATATGCCTGTAACCCCAGCATTCGGGGAGGCAGAGGCCAGTGGATCTCTGTGGGTTCGAGGCCAGCCTGGTCTACAAAGCTAGTCTAGAACAGCCAAGCCCACACAGAGAAACCCTGTCTTGAAAAACAAAACAAACAAGCAAAGCCCAAAGCATGTTTGTTTTAATTAGAAATATCAGTGGTAAGTTTCTTGAATTTCCCTAAATGCATCACAGTTACAGATAGGCTGAGTCCTTATAGCAGTCCTTGAAGTTGGGTTTGTCATAATGAAGAAACTGAGCATAGAGTAATCAAGTTATTAAGAGTTTTTAGAATACAAATTAATTTATTTTCATAGATTCTCTTTAACCATGATTTTGATATTGTTGGCCAATAAAAAAATAGAACGCCACTAATAATTGTAATCATGCAACAAATTTCACAATTTAAAATATAATTGCCACTCTATTACCCTTATAGTTGTTTCTCTTTTTGTTTCATTTTGTTTTGTTTGTTTGTTTTGTTTTTTCTGAGATAATATGTCTCTGGCTGTCCTGGAACTCATTCTGTAGGCCAGGTTGGGCTCAAACTCAGCCACCTTCCTCTACCTCTGGAGTGCTGGGATTAAAGGCATGCACTGCCATGCCCAGCTGCCCTTGTTATTTACTGTTGAACACTGTTCTTTCATGTGTTCTCTCACTGAGACCCAAGAAACTTCTAACTCTAGTTAAGGAGGCAATCATAACCTAATATTGTAAATGGATACTTAGTGAAATGACTTCTCAGACTCATACAAGGAAAACCTACAAGTTACACTCCTCTTGACCTTGATGTCTACATTGCTATAGGTGAAACTACATGGAGGGAAACAATGGTAATTCCAAACACCTTTCCGTGCACTGGCTCCTACTACAGTCTTAAGAATAACTTTGAAGGTATCACTATAGAAAGGACAGAGTAGACATAAACATCCTTATGTCATGTCCTTCTGTGGCTTTCACATCCTCTGGGTTGTGAAGCTTAAGTGACGGTTTATTTTTTTTTTTTACCAGTTTTTGTTATGAAATTTCCATTCCCTTCATTCTTGTTCCTAAATACTGCACACTGCTCCAGCACATACATGACTCCCTTCCTTGCCAGGTGGACTGAAGATGTCATAACATGAGTGCTGGTGCTGCCTACAGAAAGAAGGACCCTGTTCTAAGCTAAGGGTAGAGTTCTCTCAAAGCAAACATTCACTAAAGAGCTAGATAAAGGAATTAACTCATCCATCTGGCAGCTTTGGTTGTAGCTCAATGTAAAAGCTAATGCGTAGGATGTTTAAGCCATTAAGTTCACTCTGATGCTGATATAATAAAATATATCCATCCACCCATGTATCTTTTAAAGTCAAATCGATGCCCAAGTCATTCCAAATAGAAGTGTGGCACAGTCACTCTTTGTAACAAGAAAGAAACTCACAATTGCCTCCATAGTCCCAAGTGGATTATTTTGTTTCATCAACCTACCTTAGATAATCATCTGCCTTGATTCAATGTATCTTAAAATCTGGTAGCCTGAGAAAGCACCTGACTAAGATTTCTGCTGTAACAATCCTTCCTATCTAAGCTTATCTTTTCATATCTCTCTCTCTCTCTCCCTCTTTCTCTAACACACATGCACATTGGTGAACATGCTGATACTCATGTTCACAGGCAAATTAGAATAGATTAATAAGACAGCAGAATAAAGATGTCACATAAGATGATGAACCAATTTTTGAGGTCTCAGAATACAATTAAAGTGGCCTTAAAATGGTTTGATAATTCTAATATTCGTACTGACACCCACCTTCTCTGGGCTTCTTTCTTCACGGGCCATTCCTACTTGCTCTCATTTCTAATTTTAGTTTTAAAATTTCCAGGGAATGTATCTGGTTGAAAGAGCACATGACTAACACTCAAAATATACTACAAAAATCATAATGAAATCATACTTTTGTCGTCTATATGGCACATAGCATTTGGCACTGTGAAAATTGCAAATAATTATAGAAAGATCCTAGTAGTCTTTCACACATTGTACTTGAAACAGAAAACTACTTTACTTAAAATAACTGAAATATACAAACCATTTAGAAAAAAATGTGTCAGTGGATCTAATGACAATTTGGACAAAGTGACTGATAGAGCCATTTTTGGTCCTAGGTTTTGAAAACTCTAAAAATAAAATGTAAGTTCAGCTAAGAATGCCATTAGAGTAAATAATTTATCCTCAAATAAAACAATTTAGTTAACTGAGCCTAAGTTTATTCACTTGTGAAATGACTACTAGATAGAACTCCCAAATACTTGAAGCAATATATTGAAACTGAAGCATTCATTTAAAAATCAGAAGATGTGTGAATAAAGTAATGAACCAATTCATGTGCAGGGATGGATGAAATACAGCTTTGTCTAAGCATCAGTAAGTTAGCTTCTTTAACCAAGCATAATTATTCACCATAAAAATGAAAAATATTTGGAGAACTTCCTTCATAATACTGCAGAAACAAAGAAGAAAAATGTTCACTAATTATAAGAAAGCATCTAGCAAAAATGCCTAACCACTTTCTCACCTGTCTCTTAAATAGAAAACTATTCTCCTTGGGGCCTGCTTTCCTTGGTAACCCAGAATACATAGAATGGCATCAAAGGGACAGACATTGGTTAGATGACTGTATTTATGGGAAACTCAAAAGCTCAAGCCAAAGACGATGGAGGGATGGATGAATGAATGGAAAGATAGATGTATCCCCTGCTTGGATATTTAAAAAACCAGGGGCAGTGGGTAGGAATAAGATAACCATGCAAAAAAAAATTTCTGACAGTAGTATTTAAAGAGTGATCAATATGTTTGCAACATTTTGAATAGGATATTACTCTTTCAATCTGTTGTATCATCTAGTGGAGATCTCACATAGGCCATCAACCCATTTCACAGGACACATATCTATTGCCTGTTAGATAAGACTTGAGACTTCATTACAAGTAAGTTAGCCAATTACCTCTGATTTCATTGAGTATGCTAACCACTATGGAAAAGGGCATTCCTTTCTCTGCTTTTTTTGTTAGTTTCCTCCAAAAAAATAATAATAAGAAGAAGAAGAAGGGCAGAAACAAGGAAATCGTTATAACTGGCTTTTAAAAGAGAATTAATCAGAAACATTTATTATTTACTAAGATCAAGAGTTAAAAATTGGCTTCAGGACAAATTGAATCCAGTGCAAAAGCAAAGAAAAACATCTTAAATGTGCTCTCTAGATATGATTAGATGTAGAATTTGGGAACAAGAATCTGATTAACAATTCTGTCACTACAAACACCTTTTAGAGCACTTTGAACATTTTAGCTACTTATAAGTATATTGACTTAAATGTGACTTAAAAATAATGTTCAAGATGAATAAAGGTAGTTCAAATTTTATCCTAAACAAAACACCTAGATGAGCTTTTATTAGTAACAACATCACCTATATTCTCTAACATTATTTAAGCTCTGGCTATAATAAGCAAGAAGTGCACAGCTGATAAATGTAGGAAAACGGTCTAAATCTAGGAAGAGGTATCCCTTTTCTCCTGTTTTCTAAAAATGCTATCTGAATAAATGCTAGATAAACTCCCACCACTCTAAGGAAGCAAAGGCTGTTATCTACATGAATACAAAGTCAGTTTCAGAAATCAGATAAAAAAAGAGGGTTGTGTTTATGAAGAGATATCAAAAACTCTAGAAAGTGGGGGTGGCATTCACTTACTACAGCATTTTGAGAGATTCTCCCTCACTCAAAAATGTCTATCAAGAGAAGGGTCCTTGCACTCTGCCCTACAGCAGAGTGCATGGAATCGTTTATAAGAAGTGGGAAATAGTAAGATCTGGACAGGACAGGAACCCCACAAGGAGAGCAAGGACCAGAAAATTTGAACACAGGGGTCTTCCCAGAGACTCATACTCCAACCAAATACCAGGCATGGAGATAACCTAGAACCCCTGCACAGATGTAGCCCATGGCAGTTTAGTGTCCAAGTGGGTTACATAGTAATGGGAAGAGGGACTGCCTCTGACATAATCTGATTGGCCTGCTCTTTGATCACTTCCTCCTGAGGGGGGAGCAGCCTTACCAGGCCACAGAAGAGGACAATGCAGCCACTCCTTATGTGATCTGATAGACTAAGATCAGAAGGAAGGAGAGGAGGACCTCCCCTATCAGTGGACTTGGGGAGGGGCATACGTGAAGAAGGGGGAGGGAGGGTGAGACCGGGAGGGGAGGAGGAAAGAGCTCATGGGGGTATACGAAGTGAATAAAGTGTAATTAATAAAATAAAATAAAATTTAAAAAAAAGAGAGAAGAGTCCTCTTCTAAACAGAATCAGGCAGTAACTTTGAAGGGCGACAAGTTATCTATTTGTTGCCTGTAAACTACTCCGTGCTATAATTTCGGTTGCTGTATACATTGGCTTTCAGAAAGTCTCATAGTCACATTCCTGTTCATCCTCTTTCATGCTTCCCATAGTAAAGAAACACGTCAATGCCGATATTTAGGCTAGGCTCCGCATCATACTTGGTACCATGTAAGCACAGAGTTCGTAGGAGCCTCCAAGGTGTAGCTCTATCATGAGTTTATCCTCACTGGGAAATACTCCCCTGCAGCTACAGTTTAAGAGGAGAAACTGTTTGATCTCAGAGTTACTGTGTTATCTTCATGTGTCTTTATAGAATTTCAGGCAAATCTTATGTTTCCTAACTTGAACCATGAGAAAACATAGTATGTGAAAGAAGGGAGCTTCCCAAGTTGCCCATTTTCCTTTGGAAGGAGACAAAAGTTTTATCTTAAAATGAAAACTATATTTATGGTCTTTGATCCTGGGCTAGAGCTTGAAAGAGACATATCTCAGTCCCACATTCATACCAACTCAAGAGTTACAATGCAAATATATGCAGGCATGGACACAGGTTTCTTCAATACTAAGCTGATTCTGTCATGGGCTTAACTGGAAAGGAAATGTTTCTCAACTACCAAAAACAAACAAACAACCAAAAAACGGAGAAAAAAAAAACCTGTTGGTAGAAGCTATGCCATCATCCCCAAATTTCAAAAGTCTCTGTGCAAGACTTTAAAATGGAAACTCAAGTCTACAGAGGCAACATTTAAGGAAGGTGCTATGATAGCAACAAGCAATTGTGCAGAAACAAATTTGTTTTCTCATGCAGTTTTGAAAACTATTACTTTAGAATAGTGTCCATTTATGCTCCCATAGGCCCTGGAAAGTACCAAACAAACGTTCTGTGGTCAGAGACATGCATGATGGTTTTTTTTTTGTTCATTGATTTACATAGCAACCTTGTGGAAGTTCAGCTGACTATATAATCAGTTGACATGGATTAATTTTGATTTTTTTCTGTTCTGTTGGATTTTATGTTTGTCTTTATGCTGTCGCCATGTTGTTTTAACTACTGTAGCTTTGTAATGCATTTTAATATCAGAATGACATATCTAACTTTGTTTTTTTAAGGTCATTTTGATTACTTGCAGTGATTTGTGATTTCCTATGATTTTGAAGATTGTTCATTCTGTGTTTATAAAATTTGCATGCAGATTTTTATGGTACTGCATTTCATATATACATTGCTTTGGTAATATGAACTAGATTATTTGCCTGAAAAAAGAAGCTTTACATTTTGATACCCTATAAATCTAATATATTTGAAAATATAAGTATTGCTACTCTTTTAAATGTACTCTATGTAATTTGAATTCCACTATGATTTTTTGTTTTTATGGAGCTGAGGATCAACCCTAGCACTCTAGCATGCTATTCAAGGGTTTAACCTCTGGAACTAGAGTTATGGGTAGTACTGAGAGGTCCAAGATGGGTATTGAGAACTGAATTCTGGTCCTCTAGAAGAGTAACAGCTATTCTTACCTGCTGAGTCATCTCTCTAGCCCCAACCTTAAGATTTGAATTACATCTTCTTTCATTTAGGAACAAACACAAGTACAAGATCTTATTTAAGGATCATAAATTTTGTGAGGTTAAATTTTCTTTTTGTAACTTGTTTTTCCATTCCCTATTTTCATTGGTGTTTGTCCTAATAAAATTTACTTATTTATTTGAAAAAGTCTTTGTGTTCCAAAAATGGGTTTACAGTGCTAGGAGGAGACTGGAGTAGAAACCAAGATCTGCCTGAAGCCAAGTGCAGCAGGGGCCATGCTCTCTCCCTTACAGCTACCCACATGTTATAATGAGAAAGCGGAGGCCAGGAAGGTTACTTGTTTGAAATACCGTAGGTCATGAAGTTGTGTTATTTTCTACAAGACCTAGTAGCTGCATTAACAGCAGTAATAGAAATCTAGAGACATAATGTGTGGTGGAAAGAAGATTCTTACATCTTATCTGCAGACTTATAACATATAGATACGATTTTGGAAACAAGGCCTCACCATGTGGCATTGGCCACCTGCCGAGTTAGATCATCTGGCTTTAGCCTCCTGGGTGATTGATTAGAAATGTCTGTCACTGTGGCTGACTCCTCTCACAGCTTTTACAGTCATATCTTTGATTTCCTATTTTAGAAAGATAGATGAGAACCACAACTCTGAAAAGCCAAAAACGAATTTGAGAAAACTGACTATAAACTGAGAAAAAAAAAACTCAAAAATGGTTTGTTAACTAAATATTACAAAGCCACAATGAGGAGATAAAGTGAGATTAGACACAAAATGGATGTCACATTCGTGGAATTGGGGATTTTGAAAGGCAGTCGTGCTGTTTCTGGACTGACAGCTTCTCACTGACTACACAGACATGTTATCCTTAAAACTGGAGAGTAGCTGTGTTGTCCCCTCACGGGTACAAAAGTCACATAAATACGGAAAGGTCATTTGACCTCCTCACCTGCACACACACACACACACCATCTTACTTGTCTATAAAATAATTAATGTAAAATAACTGCTAGTCTTTATAGTTGACGTTCCCCTAGTCAAAAGGTCCTGGAGCCATTGACAACAGTCAGTTTTGGATTCTAAAGGACAAGAAGCATGTGTATGGTGAGTGAGTGACAGCAGAGTGCTATAGTGGATGAGTAAGAAGTAATTAGATATTCTGTTCTCTTCGGAGATAGAACAGGACAGAATAATGCTGTTGCCACTATAACTGGTGAGAAAAATCAAAGATATTTGAGAT
Organism: Psammomys obesus; assembly: GCF_907164565.1. NCBI lineage: Eukaryota > Metazoa > Chordata > Mammalia > Rodentia > Muridae > Psammomys > Psammomys obesus. The sequence goes on from NW_026596064.1 coordinate 8,209,977, forward strand.
TGTAACTGTTGATTTTTAATGGGTGATATGCATATATACGTACATTCGCATCAGGTAATCTTTGGCATTGATGAACAATTTTGTAATAATTCGTACCCAAAAAATAGAATAGAAAGTAGATTATAATCTGCTCATTCCCAGTTTTGGCTGAAGTTCACTTCAGATGCTGCCTAAATAGAAGCTTGGATAATGTTTTCCTGTCTGTTGAGTCCAAACCTAAAAAGCATCTATCCAGATGATTGCTAAATCCTTCCAATCTAACATCCTATGACCACAGACCTGTAATGATCATAAGCATTACTTTCCTTAGACAAAATAAATTGGGATGGATCCCTTTCCATCTGCCCAGGAACCTTTGAGGTAGTAAATTAAATTGTTCTTTTCATTGTTGAGCTGGACATTATTATTGATGATTGAACAAAGAGGTGTGGGAAGTGACTTAGCACAGTTATTACACAGCTAATAAAGGGAAGGACCACAATGAGAACACAGAAGTATGAGTCCTCCACCTTCATGCTAGTCCAACTGTACCTCTCAAGTCTTCTAGTGCTGCTGGTGGCAACCACGATGGTGCTCATAGCTCATGGGATTTCCTTTTCCTATGTGAAAAAGTGGAAGGATGCCGCTGGGACAACTTGATGTAAGGAATCCCAACAAAGAGATTGGGAGAATAACACATTTTCCTAGTGTAGACTCTTGATCATCTTAGGTGAACCTCAGTGCTAATATCCCCATGAGTTTCTAATCTTAACTGAGCCCTGTAATGTTATAGAATCTCAACTCCTCTTCACTCAAAATAGGGGACAAGACATCCTGCTTCTGAAGTACAGTCAGGCCTCAATGTGTGTCAAACTAATTTGCTTCTTTGTCAGAGAGACTCCTCGCTACATGATCATTGTAATTATGTGTGTAGGGCTTTGCTAATCAATTTTCCCTAAGTCAGTAAAATGTGTGTGAGACTTAAAAAAAATAAGTTACTTGCAGTATCCTTAAAATGCCAACCTGTGATTTTCTTCTCATAGTGTACAATCATAGGGAGCCTGTATAAGTATGAGCCAAAAGGGCAACTTAGCTCAGGAGTAAGCCATTGAGCTTGGAGGGTTGGCAATTCAAGGCATAGCTGCTGTTTAGCTTGTTGAAAACTCCTGGGCGAATGCTGAACTTTCTGCTCCTTAGAATCATTCAGAAAACAAACACAGTCGATTTTCATGACAATGATTCAGATAGAATTACCGAACACGAGAACTGGAATGGAAAGAGCCCAGGAATCATCTGGGCCAACGCATTCATTTCAAAGATGATGAAACTGATGACTGAGAAAGAGAAGGAGTACTCTTCAGTCACATAGCTCTTGATGGCAAGCAGAAACACATCTCAACTGCCTTGCTGACTGGTGATCTCTTCCATATAAGGTTAATTTATCAGTTAACAGGCAAAATCTTTGGCTTTGTTTTAAAAGGACTATCAAAACTTACTATATGTGACATGTTACAGTTAAAATGAAAGGGACTTTCCATTCATCCCTCACAACCACACGGTAAGAGACATTTGGACCCTTTTCAATGCCTAATTTGTAGATGCAATAGCAGAGGCTTACATGGTCTAAGAAGAAAGAGAAGCACACACTTAATAGGTGGCGGCATGAACATGCTGATTCTGAACATCCCAATGTGATTTGTTTTCTTTCCTTCCAGCCCTTTCCTTCCTCTGATCCTTTTAAGTTTAGATGACCAAATTAATTATGAAATCTTTGTAAATCAATATCAATGCTTTCCTTAAAATCTCTCCAATTGGCTTGCAGGCTTTTAGAAATAAGTATTTTTGCTGGTTAATTAGTAGATTAAAGGGTTGGGATTCTCTTCATAACTGTAGAAATATACAATCAAATTATGGAATTATTTGAATACACTGCTCATGAGATGCTCCAGTGAGCACCATGTAGTGCTATTTGCAAAAATCCGGTCTTGCTCACCAGGAACAGGCAGGGCATTGAGAGACAAGACAGTGGCCTTGTCCCAGGATTTTCTTCCTTGTACTCCAAGACAGAGCCATCTTCAATGTACGTCTTTGATGCTAAAGCTTCTGATGATTGCATTAAAAAAATTGCTTAATTAGTTCACCCCTTGGACTTCTTCAGCTTCAAATAGTCAATTAAACAAAACTAGCAATTTGTTGTGGGACTATTCATTAGGCTGCAAGTTATCCTTAAAAGAAACTAGGGGAAAATGTAGAGAAGAAATTAATTCATCTGTCTTGAATATATATATATATATAATTTGACTAATATTCTGGGGAAGTGAATAAGTAAACACTTGTGTTTGTTCTCTACACATCTCACTTCCTATATTTATAAACTGCTAAATTATTTGTGGACAATTAGACATATCTAACAGAATTCAATAATGGACAATTTTTCTTCTGGCTCTTTGCCAGTCTCCTTTCCTTAGCATTTAAAAATGGTGTGTAAAACAATAGTGGCGTGGCACTATGACACTAAAAGCACAATACTGGCACAGAGTTACCAACAACTCCTTATTTGGACTTAAGGTTTGTTCAATAATTGGGTAACCCAGCCAACTGGGCGGGGCTAGTGAAGTCATGAATCTTGGAGGAGAATCTACGTCTCTAAGCCATCATCACTCATAACTGTACTTTAAGTATTTGTCCTTATACCTACAGACAAGTGCAGTCCTCACTCTCCATCAAGGTAACTCCTCTTTGTAACAGGTAGAGACTGTTACAGCAAACCACACCAATCAAGATGCAAGTTGTGGATCCCAGTGCCAGCCGATACATCTGCAAAACAACGCCTGCGCCTAAGACTCCGGAATCATTTCTGGAGAGGGCAGAAAGTTTGCAAGAGTTTGTTGTGAGATTGTGTCTCCTAAAAACATCACAAGTTACACCCATGAAGTATCACTTACACAGCTGCTTCAGCATGAGCTGAACAAGGGCGACACTAATACCGATGCAAACATGGAGACAAGAAGCTCACAGACCACAAATTTAGAAAAGGCGCCTCTGGCAATTAAGGAATGCTGCGAGCAAGATAAGTGGGCTTCCCCAGGGAAAGCACATGAACTGGTTATCCAATACCAAATGGTCAGCCCTAAAAACATAGACATACAATAACACTGAGCAGGTTGTATCTATCTATCTATCTATCTATCTATCTATCTATCTATCTATCTAT
>NW_026596064.1:8213179-8226576 GCF_907164565.1 Psammomys obesus
TATCTATCTATCTATCTATCTATCTATCTATCTATCTATCTATCTATCTATAGGAATAAATACACACACACACACTATATATACATATACATATATATATACATATATATATATACACACACACATATATATACTATATACATATGTAACAACAATTAAAGAAAAAAGTGGCCATGAATTGGAAAAAGAGCATGATAACATGAAATGGAAGTAGATTGGAGTTTCTGAGGGGAAAAGTGGAAGAGGGAAATGATACAATTATATTATTATAATCCCCCCCAAATAAAATATTATTTAAGAACGTTTATAATTGTGTGTACATATATGTATATATGTATATACTATATATCCAAATATTATATCCACAGATTTAAATTTGTGTTTATGTACATATAGTTATATATACATAATTGTTACAGACACAATTATATGTAACATATTTATATGTTTATACCAGTATATTTACTTTCCTTTATTTCTCTATCCATCAAGGGGTAAATATAAGCCCATCACTGAACACTTAACATATTCCAAACTGTTTAGCAGGTAAGAGGTAAAAAGACATAAAACATGATTTCTCTCCTCAAAGAACTGTTAAGTGAGTGAGCCTGATTTCTTTAGTGACTACAAAATGAGGCACATTCTAACAGGAGGTAGGCACAGGCAAGGAAACTTAGGAAGTTACTCTTCTCAGTTAAAGGGTCCTTGCCAAGTTTCATCAGAAAGCAACACAGGAACTGCCCACTCAGGGTATCAGTGGAATAGAACCTTCCAGAAACAGGACTACAAAAAGGGCTTCTTAGCTGAAGAGGAGAAGGAAGCACACAGGTGCTGAACAGCAGTTATAAAGTCCTGTATTGCAAGTCCTGGATCTTGCACATTATTACATCTCATGGGCCAAGTTCATGACTAATAAAAGTATGTTGATGGAACAAAACAACCAATGGATGCAAGAGATGATAGTCAGGCATGTGTTTGGTCTCACTGTTCATATGAACTTTCTGGAAGGCCCACATCTTTTTGCCCCATTCTGAGCCCACAATCTTATTAGCAGCTCTGAGAGTGAGGTCTCTGTAATGTGACCCCTCAGACAGAGCCCACATTAGTTTTCACATTTAGCCCAACAGACCCCAAGGGTATATTTGAACACAATGTCTTCTAAGAGACAACCATGACAGCCCTTTCTTTGCTCATCTAAAAATGAATGAATAAGGCTATACAGTAAGTAAGTGAGTTAAGTAAGACACAACATAATAACCATGTGATAATTTTGAGAATATGCTAAGCACAAAATTTGGAATTCTGTGAAGTTATATTTTGCACAGTGCATAACCCCCAGTTCATCCCATGACAATTTTGTACCTATAGTAATAGTCTTTGTTAACTTCCTAAGTGACTTGAGAATTAAAAGATAGAAAGTATAGTGCAGAAAGAAAAAAGATGGTAACACTGCAGTAATTATAGTAAGAGCAAGAGCAAGAGACGCAGTCCACACATTTACTTTTATCCTTAGCTGTGTTTAGAAGACAGACACTTACGCAAGATGTAGCAAGATTGAAAAGAACCAAATGTCTCAAGAACAGAGCAGTGATTGTAATCAGAATCCTGAGCTTAAATTGTGATTCTTGGATTAAGCAACAGTAGAACCTTCAATTAATTCCTAATTTATTGTCCCTTGAAGATGATCAAAATGAAAATAAAACTATCAACATGGTTATTTTTTGAGAGTAAGTGAGAGAATGTGCAAAATTATGACTTAGCATGTTCTGTATAGCACAGCATATGCTGAGTAATGAAAGCTGCTTCTCTTGTGATATGATAACTTGGAGCTTTTCAGTAACATTTCCATTGGGCAGTAAGAGGAGGTTTGCGTGTGGCATAGGTAGTGAAGCTCAACATAGTCTAAATTATCAGCAAATAGAAAACTTTTAAATTGGTTTTGGAACTTTCAATTTGTATCTGGACAGACTAAATAACAAAATGTATATAGTACAAGATGTTCCAGACATTTGGGAAGTAAAAGTGAAGAGTAGTAGAATTGTTCTTGTTTCACTTGAAGAGTGGGGTCTGTGTGCAAGTAAAAAGATGTACGGAGAGATGTTAAAAAGGATACCAGGAGGTGTCTCTTAAAGGGCATCCTCCATTATAGTCCTGACTATAGTCCTGACAGAGCACAGATGTGGCTCAGCAGCAGGGAGAAGAATCCTTCTATGTCCTTCCCATCATGTAGAGGCACTTACCACAGCCACTTCTGTGGTGACACCTGGGGGCAGGAGTTCTTCTCAAACCTACTGATAGATGAAAACTAACTGTTTAGTCCATATCTGCTTAGGTCAAGGTACAGTCTCAATCCACCCACATAACCAGACACAGAGAATATCTTAGACCTAAGTTTTCCTTTTATAGCCAAAACCAAAAACATGCCCATGCTGTCCAAAGTAGTCAGATAGAAAAGGCCTTCCTTACTCAGGGATAAAGGGATCCCTCCCAATTGCAGCTTTCTTTGGGTCTAACAAGACTTTTATCTTCTGGATGGCTAACGTATGATTGGGATTTGTCACAGCAAAGACAGCTTCTTACTTCGTACGGATTTGATTTGCGTCTTAGTCATTTCTTATTTCAGCCACAAGGCTAGGAGTTCCTAGAAGTCAGGGACTCTCACTACCTCATTCTAGAAGCTACATTCTAGAAAGAGTCATTCTAATTATATGTGTGCTGGAAGAAAGAATCAGGAAGAGGAGGGAGGGAACAGAAATTAAAAGTTCACATGTAAGAAAATGAGTGCAGCTGAAAATAAGCTCTTTTCAGTTCATTTATCTGCCTAAGATCATGTACAGCACATAGACGGGTTTCTCTTCTCCCACTTAATTACAGCCCATTTTCCTAGCTCTTTCACAAAACCAATGGTAGATGGTGCAAAGGAGCTTCATGATTTAAAATGGTCAGCCTGTGAAGACTGTTACAGGCCAGAGTTCAATGTCTTATTCATGAAAAGGTGAGCCTAAGGCAAGCTATTGCCTATTTCCACCAATGAACTTAGATGTTTGTTTTATTTCAATATTAATCTAGAAGTCCCTCTTTTTCCAAGGCATACTGCTAGATTTTGGAGGGTAGATAGTGAAAGTGTAGTTTCTACCCATCAAAAAATCAGATCTGCTTGGGAAAACTGGCATGTTATCAATGTACAAACAAGTGGTACACAGAGGCCGGATGGATGATTAGTACAACTGAGAGATTCAAGGTAGAAATGACATTTAGCTTGGGTCAAACATAGGAGATTTCATTTCAGACAAGACGGTCACACATAGATTCAAGAGAGATTCTTTAGATATAAAATATGTAAAGAAACAACCTTAGTTTTAAAAATACATTTTTGTTTCTTTGTTTGTTTCAGGATACTGGAATTCAAACTCGGAGCATTGAAAGTCCTCTGCCCTTGACCTCTAACACCTAGCCCTACCCTTAGCATACATAACTAAAGGGAAGAGGTTGGAAAAATTAATTCTTAAAGTTTCTTCATGTTCTCCATATTTATATTCATTTATGGGATTCTGAAAGATGTGCCAGTATTGGCTACACATTTTTCTCCTGTGTTTCCTTGTTTCAACCTCTGATATTGATGCTTTGCCAGTTAAACTTCCAGAACCACTCTTCAGCTACATATATTTCTCAAAATTATAAGCAAACTTGTTGGAAGAGATTTATTCATTGAGCCTTATTTTGTGGAAGATAATTCTGTTTTTAATATGAAATGGGGAAAAGAATGAAATACATTTTATAAACTATAATTTTTAATATAGAAATCACTATCAAAAGGCCAATGTCAAACGGGCCTTAGAGAGCACAGTCAAGGACGAATGAGATATAAAAGCACTTAGTCAAAAACCCGCTCTGTTACACTTAGCATGTATTTGCTATCTGGATTCTAAAGGCCCAAATTTTCCAAATTCTTAGGTTACATCTAATATGAACAACTCATAAGCCCTGCAGAACACTTGCTACTTTCCAGAAACATCTAAGGGTTTCGTGTTATCTCCATATCACAATGCAGTGAAAATGCTTTCCCAAGCACCCAGTATTATTCCAAAGAGATTTTCCAAGCCAAAGAATGAAGAAGGAGCAGAAGATGACAGGAGTTATCTTGAGAATTCCAACACAAAAGGCATCAGAACTGAGAAATTACTCTTGACAAAGGTAAAGGCTGCCTCTACTACCCACAGTGAACCTAGAGATAAGCTCATTCTTACTTGCAGACATGGGTATGAACAGAGGAATTTATTTGCTAGCTTTTAGATCACTTTCCCCTAGCAGGGCTACGTTGATAGCCCACAGGGGAAGAGGACATGCTCAGTCCTGACACAACTTGATGAGTTGAGCTGGGGTGGATGGGAAAGGGAGCTCTCCTTTTCTGAGAAATAGGCAAGGAAAAAGGGAGAGTGAGGAAGAAAAGTTAAGACTGTGAGGGAGGAGGGAAGGGACTACAAGGATGTGAAGTGAATAAAATAAATAAGTGAGAAAAAAAAAAAACAGAGAAACTTTAGGTGTGCTGGAAGCTATAGTAGATGAAACTTTTCAATTTAAAGTTTGTATTGGGTTGATTTTTCTTGGAAGCCAAAACAGGAAAATGCTGATTAGCTCTCTGCTGAAGGGAAATGACAAAGCAGTGTGAGATCCTGATAGTTGAGTCATATTAAAACAAAACAAAACAAATAAACACACAAAAAAACCCAGGGTTGATTTTCAAAGCACAACTTAATTCTGGTACTTCTGTTTCCAACATGATTACAGCCCATGGTGAGAAACCAAGAGGGTCTTTTTATTCTCTTACTTCCTCTAATCAAAAATGACAGGAAAACATGACAAGCCACTCCAAATCAACCTGCTAAACACAAAGCAATTCCAATAAATTCCAGAATACTAGCTAGAGACCTGTGTACACTTGTGATGCCAGCACCTGAAGACTGATGCACAAAGCTCACGAGAACAAACTAAAAGACCTCGGAATCCTGAGTTGAGAGCCACACAGCCCAATTTCTGAAGTGGCACACATTCTAGAAATGTTTCAGCAATGGCCATTCCCAGCCTCATGACCCACTCCTTCATCTCTGGCTAGCTTTGACTCTAAAAGTATTCGTCAATCAAAAAAATAAAAATGGGCATCTCCCCTGCCTGATAGGTCTACCCTTTGCTTCGCTGGGAATTATTCTAGCTCCCTTATGCAAGAAAGCTTTTTAGATTTTTACAGAAAGCATCTTTAGCCATTGTGTTTCCCCTGGCCTCTGTTAACAAAATGCCATTCCTTCAGCCATTGCTCACAGAACTAGCCTCACCTTTTCCACCCGCATGAGCCTAAGTTTTCGATAATTTCACAACAACATCCTTGTCACTTTTAGATATGGTAGTCCACAGTCCTACTCTATTTTGAATGTATGCAGAACTTATTTTGGGGCCATTGAAATGGTTCGGCAGGTTTAGGCATTTCACATCATGCCTCACAACTTGAGTTTGAGCTTCAGAACCCACATGGGTAAAGGAGAGAACTGACTCCTATGTATTGTCCTTTGACCTCCTCAAGGGTAGACAGATAGACAGACAGATAGACAAATACACACAGATGCACAAATGTAAGAATAATCTTAGGTGATTTAGTTCGTCAACTTAGTAAAGGCTACAAGTTATTTCCATGCGTGTCTCAATATGTTACTACTGACAACAAACTAACATTTAGTTTTTCCAGCAGCTTTTCTTGTCCTGCTGCTTCTCAGATAGGAACACTCACCTCCCTCCAACCACGAAACAGAAAGCACCATTGACTCTAACTCATCCTTCATCCTTCAACCACATACACACATCCTCACACACCCAGGTAAGACTTCACTCGGGGATGTCCCTACAGTGTCCCTCTGTTGCCTCTTTCCTGTTCCCACTGCTATTGTCTGAGCCAGGTTTTCCATCAATGAATACCCTGGCAGGACCACACACTGGCTGTGCCGACACAGGTTCCCTCTTAATTTCCATTCCTTATTTCAGCAGCTGGCTTTCAATGTTCACTGCCACAAGTTATGTTCTAGGCACTGTCCCATGTGCTGACACTTACAGAACAAATGTGTTTGCTTTCTGGCTGAGACTTTAATGGGAGGAACAGGATCCAACAAATAAGAGTCGAATAGCCCAGAATGAACCAAGCACAAGCTTATGCCGCTGGAATCTTGGTTCTATTGGAGGCAGGAGAAGAGTCAAGCTGGACCTGACAGAGTAAGAGATTCTAAGACTTCACTGTTAAATCTTTAGCCATGTTCACAAAAGACAAAGCCAGGCCTAGGCCTGGATAACAAAACTGAGGTCTGTCTGGTAGGTGAGAGGTGAGGTGGGCACACCCAACAGAGAAGAGAAGCTGTGAAAAAACAACCTAAATATTTACAAACCTACTTACAAAAGAAAACAAGGGGCAATCTTTAAATCGTGTTATAAGACAAAATAATGTTGGTAAACAGAATGCAGGGTTAAGAGAAAACATGAAAATAGGTGTCATGCCAACTTTATATAAACTTGTAATGCTGGGCATGGCAGTGAACACATGTAATCTGAGTACTCAGAGATATGAGGCAGGAGAGCTACTAGCTGGAGGCCAACCTGATCTACATAGAGAAACCCTCAACATAGCCCCCCAAAGGTGAAAATATCAAATATGCAGTGTTTAGATATCTACTTGGTAAATTTTGAAGTGCTTTTAAATAATATTTTATAATTCTTTCCTTATATTTTTGTTTATTTACTGTAATGAAGGTTTAAAGAGTGAAGGAGGCTTACAATGCTAACCAGAATCTAATTTCTGTCCTATAAGCTAAATTTGAAAGAAGAAGGAATGCTTAGATGAACGAGTGGCTATGGGAATGGAGGGCAGGGCTCTCATGTGAGATAAACATAAGGATAAACAACAGTGTTGGGGCCCGCAGTAATGAGCGCTGAGTGAAACTCCCTAACATTTATAATTTTAAAGTTTTGTTTAGAGAGCTAGTATTTCTTTTATCAACTTTATTCTTGAGCCTTTAGAATGGCAACTCTAATCAAAAGACGAGAAGAAACAGCAATGGTAAGGAGAGAGTAAAAACTCCCATCACAGAGACACACACCAGAGACAAAACATCTGCCTGGGAAACTTTTCAGTCGTTCCAAATCCACAGCAGGATCTATGAGAGATCAACTTTACCCAAGAAGTTTCTGGAAGCTCCCAAGGCAAAGGGCGATTCTTGCTTCCTTCACACCTCTGTAGCAGTTTATAGTGCAAATCTATCAAAGGTGACTTATGGTCACAAGTGTTAATAACTTGTGCCTCCCGACCACTTCATGGATCATCATGTGGGTTTCTGAGAGAAGTGTCACAGAAGGTCAAAAAAGCCTTTTTGACCAAGAGCACAAGGAAGGCACTTGCATGCTGGTCTCTACATTGTCAGTGCTGTTTGTTTGTTTGTTTACCATGAAGATTCTTGTTAAAACAAAACAAACTATTGTTTCAAACACTACTTGATGAAATTGTATTTCTTTCAGTGAATTTCAAGTAGGCAGCTCTACAAATAACTGCCAAACTCAACTTTGGAGAGTGAGAGGCTAAACTTTAACCTGTTTTACAGGAACTGCACCTAGCTACTCGGTATACACGCCTTATCGTTACAAGGGACTAGCCCCCAGGATACCTAGGACACATCATTAAGTGGTTTTTATATATCACACGCCCATCCAGTATCCTTCTGTTTGGGCCATCACTCAGTCCCAAGGGCACATGGTATGCTTCAAACATCCCTGGCTGTCAAGTCAGACCAATGTTATTTAAATCTAGAAGCTCTGTGTCCAGCAATTATCTTCTCTGCATAACTGGCTTTCAAACTGGAGTCTTTGGACATGTTATGCAAGCATTGTCCCACTGAGATAGATCCCCACCCATATGTGTGTGTGTGTGTGTGTGTGTGTGTGTGTGTGTGTGTGTGTGTGTGTGTGTGTATTTTAAAGCAAGCTCTCACTAAACTATCCAGGCTGAACTTGAAATGACTTCAGTTCAGACCTTGAATTTGTGATCCTCTCACCCCAATAAGCTGAATAATGGGGATTACAGGCCTGTGCCACAAGGCTTGGTTGACATTTTACAAAATGTGATTGCTCAATCTTGAAAAACATGGGGTAATCCCAAGCACCCCGAAACCCAATTCTAAGACATAAATAATGAATATAAATATTGTACATATGGTTGATGCTCAAATTTTATTGCCCTTCTGTCTCATGGCAGGTCAGTATTCTAAGAAATCCCCAGCATCTCTCTATCCCTTGGCATACACAGCCTACACAACCTGCTGCTTTTGAGTGGGAGTGGGACTCCGAATTGGATGCAATAGTGGCCTGGATTGGGTTATGCTGTGAAAGGCTCCTCCTTAGCAGCCTGGAGGGATATTTTCCTGCTGATCTGGAGATGGTCAAGCTGCCACACTGTGAACTACCTATGGAGAGAGCCACATGGCAATGCCTCAGAGCAGCCTGTAGGAGCTCGGAGTGGTCAAAGCTAACAGCTAAAAAGAAAAAAGAAATACTACCGCATGGCACTCCAACCGCAAGGAAATGAAGGCTGCCGGCAGCCCGAATGAACCTCAAAACGAATCTTGGGAGCTAACACATGACAGGCCCTGTGTCCCCAGCCTTCGTCAACCATGATCAGAGTATCTAGCTAAGATGCACCAACAGCCTTCCCCCACAGTCACCATGAGATAAGGAGCATCTAATGCTTCAAGCCATTGAAGTTGTGATACTTGATTACATAGTATAAAAATAAAAACAAATGCACTCTTCCTGAATTAAACCAACCAGCCTGTTTGGAAGATCAGAGCCCTTACTGCAATGGCAACTTCATTTCAGCAATAGCTAAGATTACCCACATTGTTCCCAGGAAGAATGCCATTCACATCACCAAACATTCTCCATCAGAGACTCCTATGGGCATCAACCCACCCCACTCAGTCCAGATCACAATATTGTACATGGGATTCCTACAAAGGGTGTAGGTTCATTGTTTTTAGACAAATTATTTTTGAAGGCAAGGTAGGAAGGATAGAACGCCTTTAAAAATGCAAGCATCACAAATTCTATTGGTTTTAATGACTTTGCTTGATCTTTTTACCTGCTTTCATTCTTTCTTCATGCACTGGCAATGTTGCAGTATTTTTTTTATAGAAAACCTATAATTTCATTAACCGATTTCTTTTTGTGGAAAGTTAAGTAATGTTAAATTCCTTACCAATCATTATTGTTCATGAGAGAAAAATATTTATGGTTAGTGGCAAATTTGATTTTAAAAGAAAATTGAATTTTTTTTTTTTTTGTAGGTAGGCTAAAACTGGGAGGAATTTCCCAGAGATTAATTTCTGTACCTTCCTCCTACACATGACACGCTACTGCACAGTCTCTTAGCCCCAGGCTTTGTGTCATGCCCCCTACCAAGTCAGCACATGGGCAATTGGACTATTTCTGTCCATTTTCGATTGGGGAGGGTTGGAACTGAGTTACGGGAAGTCACTGTGAACATAAATGGCAAGCCTAACAAACCCAATCTGATCCTAATCCCAAATGAACTCTTTCTTAGCTAGAAACTAAAAATGGCAGTGACTACTTTATCACCTTTCAACAGGGCCAACGGTGCAGGGAACAAGGCAACAACTTTAACTAATTCCAGTCAACAGATCTTGCTTTTGCAAATTTATACAGATCATATGAACTGAACATGTGAATGTGGGGAGGGTGGTTCCCAGGACTACACAGAAGTCGGGGGAAGTATGGGACCCAGAAAGCTATAGCTGAATAAACCTTTGTTCCAAAAGGGAAAAACAATAGCTCTACATTGAGAACAAGCAAGAAGATGCAGCGTTTTGAGAGACAGATGCCCCCAGTAGGCACCTGGCATTTGAATACTTAGTCCTTACTGGTGCTGCTGTTCAGGGGAGCGGTTATAGGACCTTTAGGAGGAAGAGTGTCACTGCAGTCAGGCTTCTTAATCTCCTCTGCATCTGGTGTGTAGGTGTGTGGTTGAAAAAGGTGATCAGCCAGCTTATTGATCTGGCTGCTTGCTTCCAGACTCTGCCATTACTGACTCTGTCCCTCTGGTTCCTTACGTCGAAATAAAGTCTTTCTTCCTTAAGTCATGGTGTCTTATCACATTGACAGAAAAATGGCTATCACAGACTACGCAGAAGACTCTCTAGGACTAAGGCAAAATAAGCAAGCTGGGGACTGTGGTGTGCACATTTGAGCCTGCGTTAGATAAACCGGAGAAGAGGAACTCCTTGACTAAGTCTTAATGCGGCATTTTGTTTCCTTTGTCCTTTGAGTTCTAGTTTGTTCCCCTTGGTGACAGTGAAAGGCCATAGCAACTGAGAATTTGGGTTTGGGTTCTGTAATGAGCAATAAACTACTATCCAAAATATGGTTCGACAAAACACGATCAGAAAAGCAGACTCAAGGCTTCCTCTAGAATAGTAGTTCTCAACCTGGGGGCCAGCTGAGCCTTTCTCAGGGCTAACCTAAGACCATTGGAAAACACATATATTTATACTATGATTCATAACAGTAGCAAAATTACAGCAATGAAAATAATTTATGGCTGGGGGTCACCACAATGTGAGGAACTGTATTAAAGGGTCTCAGTGTTAGGAAGGTTGGGAACACCTAGAACTTCAAACTACTTATAACCAACAAGATCAAGATGGCTATGGCACCTCCTTCCATAATCTGAGTAGGGAGGCAGCAGTTTTCTTCCTTCCTTTTCATGACTATAAGCACCTTCCCAAGGGGAGACACTTAGTCATGGAAAGCCTCCAAGGGCACTGAAGACAGAATCAGGAAACGAAGTTCATATACCTTTCTCACTTTTAACTAATTGCCAGTGGCAGTTTCCTCAACAGATGACTGTCATTAAATGTTCTACTATCTGACAAGCATTGATACTCTTCTATTTAACAACAGCATTGGTGGCTGTAAGGGAAGAAGGACATTCTGAATCATCTCAGATCTCTTTCTCTTTTAGACGAACATTTGAAAAAAAAAAAGAAAGGAAGAAAGGAGGAAGGAAGGAAGAAAAAAAGAAGAAAAATTTACCTTGATTTCTTTGAAAGCTAAATGAAGTGTGAATTTTTAATTAACGTTAAAGGAAATAGAGTGAGAATTTCAGTTCTGGAATGGGAAGCCACTCAGTAGAAGCAGGAGGACTCAGCAAAGCCGGAGAAAGAGCTCTGGCTGCCTGCCTGTTTCTGCTCAGCTCCTGTGATAATCCCTGGCCTTGGAGGTGCCCTGGACTTGCAATGTCCAGGAAGCCTGTGACGCGCTTTGCACAGGTGGTGCAAAGGAGGATGCCATGGTCCCAGGGCAGGCCTGCCCAGTGGTGCAACTCTGGGCTAGCCTATAGAGCTTCCTTCCCTCAGCTATGGAAGAATCATACACACCTTCCAACCTCAAAAATCTGTATTTTCTAAAAGACATGTTACTCTCAGGACTGGAGCAAGCACTCCTGTTGCTGGAACAGTATAACTACCCATAACCACAACAGGCCTTCTGTAGTTTTTACTCTGTGGGCTCTGGTAACACAATCTGCTTTAGATCATTCCCTGGGCAGAGTGAGACCGTCTCTGTTACCATGTGAACCCTCCTTATCACTTTTTCCAAAGCACAAATGGTAAATAACATTTGCTTGAGCAAACTTTGCAACCCTGTGCATTTGCAAAAGATTATTTATTTCAAAAAATATCTCTGAAGCAGTAAATTTAAGGGAAACATTATGTCATAATGATAGCATCTGCTTCGTTGAATAAGACCACGGAGTCTTCAATGCTTTCTTCTACGTTTTTCTAAAAATATTCATCTCTCTCTCCAGGCCCTGGGATGGGTTCTGCAGCTCTGGAGGAAAGACGAGATCGTGGCCCCAGGATGCCATAGGTTACAGTATCATCTTCAAGAGCTTCACTCTCATTCTAGATGGTGATTTCGCTTGAACAGACATGTAGCAGGAGCTTCCTGAACTTCGAGTATCACACACTTGGCTGAGTTGAGATGCCAGAGAGAAACAGCCTCTCTTGTGCCCAGATTTGCCTCTGAGATGCAGAAGTCTTGGGAGTCAGAGCTGAGTGCTGAAAAGCAGTGATTCCCAAGCACGCATCCCTGTGTGCGCACTGAAATCAAGAGGAGGGATGACTCAACATAGATCTTCGAGTCCCATTCCCAGATTTCCAACATGGCAGGACTGGGTGAGGTGGAGAGTGCCTGCTGTCAGGTCCCAGGGCCTATGGATGGCACTCCCGTGGGCCTCCAGTCTAGGAATCCTGAACCATCAGGAGCCACAATGAAAGCAGCGAATTAGCATAAAATAAGGGTGACTTTGATGGACTCAAAAAGCTCTCCAGCCATTTCTGGAGAAGCCCTGGCTTACTTTTCAATGTTGCTTTCCTTGCAAGGCACTTTTAAGATTACGTGTGCTGCTGCATAACTTGTCTGGTAAATGTTTTCTTGCTAAGTAGGTTCAGCATTTTAATGAATGACACATCCCAGGAATAGAATGGCGCTGGCTCCTTATCTATGTACTAGCAAGTACCTTCTCAACCAACACGGTACTAGGAGTCAGAGAGCAGGAAGTTGGGGCTCATATCAAACCAGGTAGACATTAAAGGACACATGGATTAATTTCTTCAAAAATATTCATTCAAAAATATTCTTTGAGTGTCCAAGCTATGCTGTGTCCAGTGGTTCATACCTTTTTCTTTAAGATGAAAAATTTTTAAGGTTTAAATTGGGCATGGAGCTATATGCCTGTAATCCCACCCTTGGGAGGCTGAGATGGGAGAGTTGCTGCCAAATTTGAGGCCAAGTGTGGACTGTATAGTGAGTATCAGGCCATACCTAGCAAGAACCCCTAAACAACAAAAAAAAACAGCAGCAACCACAATGTCCTGCAAAATGCCTCAGTAGATAGTGCCTTTAGGATGCAAGCTGGGCAACCTGAGCTTATTCCCCAGAATCCAAAGAAAGTCTCAAGGGCAGATCTGACCCTTACCAAGTAGCCATGACCTCTCCGGTTGAACTGTGGCGACTGTGTGCCCCTCGCTACTATCTACACACATAATAAGAAGGAATGCATTTTAAAAAGGAAAAGATAGTAAATAAATAAAGCTATGGAAGGCTTTTCAGGATAAGCGTGTCATAACCTAAATTGCTTCTTAGGATTATTGTGTGTGACTCACTAGAAGTTTCTAGAGTCGGGGAAGTTGGGAACAGTCACAGTTAAGTAAGCAGAGGAGAGAGGGGAGAATTTTCAGAGAAAATTCAAAAGAAAGAAAGAAAGAAAGAAAGAAAGAAAGAAAGAAAGAAAGAAA
>NW_026596064.1:8226586-8247515 GCF_907164565.1 Psammomys obesus
AAAGAAAGAAAGAAAGAAAGAAAGAAAGAAAGAAAGAAAGAAAGAAAGAAAGAAAAAAAAACACAGAAAAACAAAAACAACAAAATAAAAAACCAAAGTTATGGAAGAATGTAGCAACTATAGGAAAAGCCCTACAGTAATGGATCTGCAGAGAGTACAACAGACCCCAGAGACACATTCTCCAGAGGAATGAAGAAAACGGAAATACCGTCACCATTTTGAGAAGATGTTCACCAAGTACAAAGATAACACAGGAGAGATAGGTTGCTTTGTAAGGAGCAAGTTGGGGAACTACATCACTCTTTATTCAGAAGTTTTAAAGAAATTCAGAAGAATATATAAGAAACGGCAGTGAATTAATGTGCTATGAGCCACCAGCCTCCAATCCCAAATCTTTTTCTTCAGCTACCCCAGAAGCTGAGGACATAACCCATCCTACTTACAACCCAGCTTCCTTGGGCTTGGGGACACCTCCTACTCTCTTTGCCCACTCCTGGCAAAGCTGCATTTCCTGCCTCTCTTTCCTTTTGTCCCTGAATAAAGGTGTTCTCAGAAGTGCCGTCCTCTTTGATAATGCTATCTCCTTAATTAAAAAAAAAATCCTTTGTGTAGTGATGACCTCAACCTTTTCTTCAAACACCTACAAACATCCTGTGCTTGAGCCTTTGACTTCTAGTTGTCTTGCAGTTTATTTTTCCAAGGTACCTGATAAGCACCTCACTCTGCAGGTTTTGCTTTATTTGTACCATCATTCATTGATGAGCACTCACCATTCTTTTAAAGAGCCTCAAATGTGCTCTGAAAGCATTTAAATTCTAACTGAGTATGCCTCCTAACTTTGAACTTCTGAGCCCCCTTCTCCTACAAGGGTATACTTTAAACTTCATCTCTTTTCATGTGTAGGAATTATTGACCACGAGAAATCTGTCCTGTTTATCTACATCTCTGCAACCCAACTTGAAGCTTTCACAAATTTCAAATTTTAGAGCAAACGTTACACCTACTACAAAAATTTTATGTAATCTAGAAGAAACTGTCTTTGAAAAAGAAGGACCTTAATAACTTTCCTGTTTCCTGCTTCCTGCTCCAGTTTACCAGGGCAAATCCAGAGCGGTATACCCAGAGATGAGAACAGACTACACACAGGAGAGGTCTCAGAAGGGAACTCATGTGAAAGAGAGACAGCGGAGCAGAATCCCAGCATGTGAAAGCCCTGCTTAGACCACACACCAGCACGTGGCATCTGCAGTGTGACTGAGGAAATCAGTCTGAATGGTGCTCCACACTGCCACGCCTGTTAGTTTCAGAGTTTCTTAGGGAGGCCAGTTTGAGAGCAACTGAGCCTGAACTAAACCACAAACAACAATAGCAAGAAAACAAGACTGAACTGTCTCTGTCCTGAACCATGATGTTAATTAAGTGTCTGGGTCCTGTAGTGTCAGGTGATGTGGTTTTCTACAGTAAGTCTCTAAGAATCATCTAAGAACCAGTGTCAGCTAAGTGGAGTGTCTGCCTTAACTCAATCTTTCGGGAGGAGGAGGGGAAGGGGAGCTTGGAAAGGACAAGCTGATTTGGGGTCTAGAGATTAGATCTAAAATTCAGGGAAATTTTAGTCACCTGATGGTGTTTGTTGAAATGGAGATTTTGTTTGCTATAGTAGCCCAATCAGGGGTCCACTGATCACACTGAATTTGGCCTGTGGACTAAACATTCTGCCTTCTGTTGCACTCTGCTTTCTTTATGCAGGCTTAGGCCTCCCCTGGTAACACTTCTGTCACTTCCAAAGTCAACACACTGCATGGTTCTTTCACAAATCCTCAGGGGAAATGAATTAACTTCAAACTTTCTTAGGGGTGATGCTTTTCCTGTGAGGTGTCTTGTAAGCCATTGCTGGTATTTCCCCAACCTGGATTCACAAGAGTTCTATTTGCCTTCAGCCACTCATTTAACAAAGTTCAGTTTGCATCTGTAACACTACACACACGCGGTCTGTGATGGAGAGAAAGCTGACAGAGTTCTTGCCACAGCGCAGCTTACAGTTGATGGTGACAGAAAGAGATAGGAATCAGTGACTCAAGCTAACTGTAGACCTACATTTGTGAAGGAAGTGGGGTGGGGGTGAAGGACAGGGTTGTGGAGGATTGATTGTCCAAGGCAAGGGCAGTTAGAAGAGGCCTCACTGAGAAACTAAACAATGAGCTGAGATTCAAAGGCTGGGAACAGACATGACCAAGTGAAGACTTGGTCAGGTAGAGAAGAGTCCACCTGAAGTGTCAAAGAGAAACTTTTTCAAAGGCTAAAAAAATGTGTAAGCCACTGAAAAGAAATCATTGTTCTAAGAGCAAGAATAACCTACAGAATGCTTTGGAAAAGCTGTTGGGAGTAAATGAAAGCATCTGCATTGTGGAAACGTCACTGACTACAGTCTTGGAATGGTCAAGTGGTAGGGACATTTCTCGGAGAGGAGTAATCTGGCTAGTGGCAATTTGCAAGAGCTCAGATGATGAAATAAAGAAAGGGATGGGAACAGCAATGTGGGTAAGTCAGATGGACTTGGGTGGAAGCAACAGAGCATTTCCACAGTGACCTCCAGGTTCCTAAGAAGGTGGGAGAATCTAAGTGCCAGTTTCCAAGCACAGCAGCACTGCCAATAAACTCTCTGAAAGAGGGTGTCCATCTGAACTCGTCCATGCTAAGTCTTAAGCTTTCTATCACGGGCCCTCTTTTTCTTTCTCTAGTTGTAAAGCAGCTGTTCAATTCTGCCACACATTGGAGAGTGTGCAAAGATACCAGCAGAATCTCTTGACATTCTGTTCTGCAGAGGGTAGGAAGTTTTCAAACATCTGCCATGTTTGACAGTTGAACTCTGTTCTCTCTTCTAATATATATTAATCATTCCACAAACTAAAGGTAAAGAAGGTGATGCCTTTCCCCCCAGCAGAGGAGTTAACTCCACAGTCTCTGGGAACACCCAGGGTTAGACCGAAGAACCTCCTTATGACCTACAATCCCAAAGCCTGGTCTGTTGATGACCCTGAGCACTGTCTTTAAGTGTTATTGTATATAGAAATTCTTTTTAATTGAGGCATAAAATCATCAAAAGTAGGAACCACATCGTGTGTCTCTGTCGCTTTCTCTCTTTGTCTGTCTTTCTGTACCTCTGTATCTCTCTCTCTCTCATGTATGTGTGTGTATGTGTGTGTGTACGTGCCTATTCTACTCCTGGGCACTTGTAGAAACCATAAAAGGATGATTGACATCCTCCCTTGCTACTCTCCTCCTTATCTCTTTGAGAGAGAATCTCTCGCTTAACTTGCTGGATTGTTAGCTACAGGCCCAATGATTCCCCTGTCTCCATCACCCACACAGCCAGAGGAATAGACACAAGTTCAGCTTTCTATGTTGGTGTCAGAGACTTGTCACCTCCTCACACTTGGCTGCAAACACTCTTACCTACTGACCCATCACATTTCTAACACACTATAGAAAATGCTCAAGAATAAAATAACCTTAACCTAAACATAACAAATGTATTGTTTCCTAATCTCTGGCATGGTTTTGAACACTGGCAAAAATACCAGGTATGGTGGCACAGCTGTAAGAGACTTGTATCTGAAGACTGCATTTGGAATTAGCCTATTGCTGCTTACCTAGCCATGCAGTAGTAGTTGTGTTGCGTCCAACTACAGAATTGACTAAGCAGAGATCAGAGGGCTCACAGAGACTGAAGCACCAATCGCAAATCCTGCATGGGTCTGTGCTAGGTCCTCTGCAGAAATGCGATGATTGTTGACTTGGTGTTTTGGAGGGAGTTGGATGGTGGGGGTGAGGGTATGAAGAGGAAATTTCTGGTTTCCTTGAAGACTGAGTTTTGTCATGTGATGTTTTGTTGCAAGCTGAGCATGTAATTTTTGCCCGTTTTGGCTTAAGAGAGGGCAGGTGACGTTTTCCTGTGAGCTCTCACATGCAAGGGGCATGACTTTGGCCAGCTGAAAATGTCCATGGGTAGACTCTGAGTAGAGGACATGTATAAAGGCTAGAGTGCATTGAGACCTTGCTTTTTGGATCAACATCACCACACTGTGCGTGATTCCACACTTGGCTTCAAAGAGAGAAGCGTTCCAGAGAGCTTCTCCAGGCAATGCAATTGAGTCTTTTGGCCTTCACTGACTTCATGTTGCTGTTTCATGTTGGCTTTTAGATGGGACTGCTGCGATCCTGATGACTGAGTCTGGTAATCCCCAAACAACCTATCGACCCCAATCAGCAGGAAGTAGATAAAAGAGGACTAAAGCCCCTTTTCCTACTAATTTTCTAGCTAAGGTTGCAGGGGTGGGGGTGGCACTTTGGAAGGGAGGCAAAGGTGCTTAAGAACCCTAAATAAAGTAGATTTGGTAAAAAAAAAAAAAATCTAAGCCTACAAGGGCATCTACGATTCTTTTGCCTGTTCTTGGGACCCATTTCCTTCTACTGGGCTGTCTTACCCAGGCTTGATGTGAGGGTTTGTGACTGATAATATTGTACCTTATTGTGTGGTATTCGTGCGAGGCCTGCTTTTTTTCTTGGGGAGATGGTTTGGGGAATGAGTCTGTTGAGGGAGAAGGGAGGGGGCATTGGAAGGAGTGGGAGGAAGATGTATTATATGAGAGAAGAATAAAAAAATAAATAAAGTAGGTATATTATTACATTTCCTTTGGTTTCAATCATGTCAACTATAAAGATCCAAGTTTTGGCTTTTGGAGCCAAAGTGTCATGGACCTCAGGACTTTCCTTATCCCTTAAAAAAGATTTATTTTGCTTTAGGTGTACGTATGCATGTTTCACTTGTAGATTTGCGTGTGTGCACTGTGCATGTCTTGTTCCCAAATTGGTCATAGGAAGACACTGGGAGTTACAGGGAGCTGTGTGCAGCCATAGGGCTGCTGGAAAAGAAGCCCGGGGCCTCTGTAAGAACAGCCAGTGCTCTTAACTGCTGAGCCATCTCTCCAGCCCCAAGCTTTCCTTGCCTTTCTTGAACACACAGGGAATAAATAAATCATGATATGAAGAGGTGACTATCTGACTGAGTGAATCTGAGAGATGATGTAACCCATCAGAAGGTGTTGGTGAGCAGTCAGGGAAACAAAGGTTTAGCTCTGTGCAAGCACTTGCTCACTCTCTGATGCAAAGCCACCTTTTGCTCCTTGGGTGGCTCAGTTTAACTCCTCTCTCGGTGACACTGCATTTTTTTTCCAGGCATTGTTATCATTGTCCTTGGTCTAGAAAGTCACAAAGAAAAACTCTTTACTCAATTGTATACCTTCGAAAATGAAAAAAAAAAAAAGACAATAAATTGAAAGCACAGTTCATTGCTGGTTTGAAAAGACCTTTGCAAATGAGAAACGGAAGCACTTAGATTCACCCTTAGAATTCTGTCTATATCACTTCCTTGCCTTGGTTTGAGAGCTGGTATGAGAAATTCTATGTTAAAAGATGCAAATATTTTAACAGTGCGTCCTTATCAGTCCAAAGGAATAACCTGAAGGGTCAGAGATGGGCAGGTGCCCATCACCTCACAAACATCACCGCTTTACAGTGACCAATTTCAACCATTAGAAAAAAATCTCCTGTTCACGGCCCAAAGTCCACAGTGTGTCAAGAAATTATTCTGTACGGGCATGTCACCCAACACAATGGGTATTCTCCTGAGAGATAATTTTTTTTTAAATGCGTCTTTGCTGCTTACTGATTTTAATCCTACCAACTGTTCAGACATTTTAGAAGCCTAATCCCAATCTTTAACACATCATGTTTTAGACTTTTATAGAAAATTGCCTTCATGTGCCTACAGGATCAATAAATACAGAGAAAAAAAAAAAAACCTAAAGTATACCGTGAACAGCAAGAGGGCATGATTCAGAGACACCTATGGCACATCTGTGTGTTTAAAACAGGGGGAAACCACAAACTCATGTCTCCTGGTCATTCATTTGGATCATATTTACTCACATGCTGCTTGTTACACTGATTGGGCAGTAAGAGCAGAGAGCCATGGGTAAGAGGCAGCTACCCTGTACTTGGCACTAAATGGGCAGAGTGGTTATCTATTGATAAGGCAATTAATTGAGATCATTAACATTATCAAAGAAGAGAGACTGGGTGCAGGACAGACGCAGAGGCTGATGAGCTTAATTGGATGCAATGCCTGAGGTCCTAGGAAGATAATCATCAGCCCAATAAACAGCTACAGATGTAGCATGTATCCAGTACAGAGCAGAGATGTTGGGATTACACCCATGGATTTTCTTCGAAAAGACGAAAGAGAATCTCAGGCTTCTAAAGCAATTGATTCAAAATAAACTCTCAGCAAACCCCAAACCTTTGCATGGCAATGAGCTCTTCATTTCGGTGCTACCAATACAACACTGCGGATTACTGCGATGAGCCTCTGCTAAAATCATTCTGATTCTGGAGAGAGGAGCAAAGGCCTCCTGCTTCACAACTTTCTTGCAGGTGATGCTTGCACCAGACTGAAGAAGGAACTTGACTCACGAAGTCTGGATCTCAGACAGACTCGTCATAGATCGATGCAGACTCCTGGAGCAGAGCCATCTTCCTGGCAATGTGTGCAAACATCAGTTACTCGGGGATAACCTTGAGATCTCCCTGCTCCCTAAAGCCCTCTCCCAGGAGCTCCAGAACAAGACTCCACTCAAAATAAACGCAAAGGCATTTAACCTGTTTCTCACGTGAAGATCGGGTGCAGGTGGCCCTGTACACTATACTTAAAAAAAACAGAAACATAAATAGGAAGTCACACTTAAAGGAAGATTAATGAATAATTTTTGATTGCTGATTTTAGTAGCTGTATTTTAGACTACTGGAGATATTTTTTGGGAGGGAAAGGACATAACATCAGCTCTCTGCATTAGGGAATAAAGATAATCATTTTGTTTTGGCTGAATATTTCATATGAGGCCTTGCCTGGGACCTGGGTTTAAAATGTGCTCTTCCTCTAATACAGATGCAAAGCAGGTAGCTACTGCCCCAACTCCCCTCCAGGAGGAGTTAAGCTTAGGAAAAAAAGAAAAAGACAAATCAACTTGCTGGTTTAGACTTTTGCCTCACATAAAGCAAGTATTGGTAGAATATCTCCCTCAGGGACAAGCAAAGTTCTGCGCTCTCCTGGTCAATCTCTGTGTCTCATAACAGCAAGGAAAGCCACAAGAGGTAACGAGAACCGCAGCAGAGAATCACAGGTGCTGTGTGTTCTCGCCGGCACATGCCAGGCAGTGGGCTCAGCCTGTTACATGAGGGAATACAGGCCTACACTCAATTCAGGAACCATAGACTCTGATACTTCTGAAAGTCCTTTAATGCCTTGTAAACTAGTCAGGCTAATTAAGCGGCACCAAATGGACTCAGAGGTTGTGTATATGCTAATTCCTATGTAAGCATGTACATTGTTCTAATAACTAAAGAAAAAGAGGCCGTGAGTTCGAGGGGAATGGTGTTGGGGGGGGGGGGGGTAAAGGGAGGAGTTAGAGGGAGGAGAGAGGAGGAGGATGTACATAGGTGAAAAAATTTTTAAATTTTTATGAATACTTAGAAAACATTGCTATCCAAAATAAATCAAACCAGTAAGGTTTTTCTGAATGCTAGACATCCCCAAGAATTTTCCTGTGCTGACTCTGAAGAAATGTGACAGCGGCCATCAATCCTCTCCCACAGACTAGACCTAAAACGAAAGACTACCACGGCATAGCTCATAACCTATTTTCTCTCCAGTCTGACCTTGAGAACCGACATTGGAGAAAGTGAAATAAACTGGAGTTCATTTCTCCTTGCCGGCGTGAAAAGCTGCCTTGTTTCTGTTTCTTCTACAGTCCATTGATCCTTACATTGTTTCTGGAGCAGGATAACGTGGCCTTCGGCATTTGGACAAGCTAAAGCAAGTTGGTAAAGAGCAAAGAATATTGTCATTCTGTGTTCTAAGAATAATTCAAACAAGGCCGTTCCCTAAGGCTGACAGGATGACAGGCGCTCCCCAGATTCTCTCTGCTTTAGAAACATCGCAGCATCACCTCGGCGCCGCTTGCTGGGAGGTCAGGGATGGGGTAAGGCTGCCACCTAGTGGGCTGATGTGGGAAAGGTCTCATTCTGGGATACCTACTTAGCCTTTTAACTCTCAAATCACGTTGAAGAGAATTGTTTTTAAACGGCTTGAACACCTTCCAGTCACTGAAGCGAGGCCTGATTTTATGAATCTCCCATCCTATCTCTTCTCTGAATAGTGGTGGAAGCAGTGTGCTGAATCTTTTCTCAGGTAAGATTCGAGGCGAAGGACAAGCTTGCATTCTCTAGATAAAGGATTTGGAATTTCAAAGAACGCGGGACACTGATTATGCATATTACATTCAAATTAAAATTTACATAGCACCTGAGCAATAAATTCCACCCATACTTTGAGGCAGAGAACTAATTACTTCCCTTACATTAAATCTTCCCTGGAAAAAGCCATTCTTTTGGAGCTACCCACCCACCCCCCATCTGCGAAAGCTTTCCACATTTAACAGCAACAATTGTCAGAACAGCAGTTTATGGGTTATTTGCTATATAGGTCATTGAAATCACATATATAGAGAGATAGGTAGATAGATTTTTTTTTCTCAATTAAGATCAATTGGAAGAAAATTTCTGGGTCAGGAACTCGTGTAGCCACTTTCAGTCACCATCCCTGTTGAATCTCTTCCCTAGGGCAGATCAACTTTCCTCTGAGTGTGATGCAGAAATAAAGGACCATGACAGGAGACTGCCCTTATCTCCACATGCTTCGTTGCCCAGTTTCCTACAGTGCCCAGGAACTTTTCTCAGACCCTTCCTCCTCTGGGTCATCAACCCTATCATTATATCCTTACACTATATATTTTTTTCACTTTATTTTTTCACTGTATTTTTTTTTCACTTTAGCTCAACAGAGTCCTGCATCTTCAGTGAGAAAGTTGGGTGGTGGGGCTCTTGACGGTCCCATTGTGTCCCCCATTACAATTTTAGGAAATCCTGAACGTTGCGGAGTTTACAGAGTTCACTCCGAAACTCGAGGATTTCTGCTCTACGATGTCCTAGTTCAGAACTAATTAGCATAGTAAAATCAACTTGCGTGGTAACCTCGAGAAAACTGTCCTCTCACCCAGCCTGAAAGAAGACCAGCTGCCCCTAGTGATGGAGAGTCATCCCTCACTCCACCCTTCACATGTTGTGATTGCGGCTGCCCAGACACAGCAATCGTGCCGAGACTGCCTGGCTCTCTGCAGTGCCCCAGGAATTCTGAGCAACAAAGAAGACAGCCTCTGTTCCACAGACTAGCAATTGTGTCATTAAACAAATTGCTCCATAACATCAAAAGAGGCACCCTATGTCACAGCCAACTGATATCATTTGTCTTGATTCCAGACACTGGAGGCATCTGTCTGGAATTTGTGCCTGTCACTTGATTTTGCGAGTTTATCTGGGGAAAAGTGAAACCACAGCCAGACACTGAGCGCAAGGTGCAGACGTTAAGTGACTACTTAAAAAGCCATCATTTTAGCTTTTAACACAAATGCATGGAAACCACATTGCTTACCAAAAATGAAAATCACAGAAGGAATCTGAGACACAAGTGCTTTTCTAAACAGGCAAATTGATTTGCTTAAGTTGTTGAGCATAGCAATAGTTCCTAGTTAAACTGGTTGCTCATTTGGCTTCATCTGTCCGTTTCCAACACTGAAGTCTCATGGAACTGTTAAATAATGTTAGCCGAGTATCAACTCATGTGGTGGTAGGGGGCTAGGGGAGCAAGAGCACGGATGGCCCTGCTCAATTCCGTGATGGTTTCAACAAGTGCCTTGTTCTCCGCGTGCCTTGTAAAATGCTCAGGCAGAGGAACAGCATGGGCGGCACCAGTCTTGCCTTCCCTTCTATCCCTCCCTCATCATGTTCTTGGTGAAGTTCATGCACATCCATACTTGGTGAAGTAAACTTGTGTGGCTGCTCTTCTGCGGAGCTGGGTAGAGAAATGTCTTAAGTGGGAACTCCAATCTGGATTTGCTGAGGAGGTAGAGGAGAACTGCTCTGAATGCAGAGTACCCGGTCCCCCAGGTTAGGGGGACATTATGCCCCAAACAGGCATTCATGTTTCCTTCTGACTGAAGCGATATCAGCTGATGTCTTTCACACCTTCTCTGACATCATGAAAAGAACCTTCTGAAAGCATAAGCCAAATGAAACTTTCCTTTAGCCGTGGGTGTCAGGCCCTTTGCTGTGGTGCCAAGGGGAATAACTGAACAGCCACATGGAGTGCCAGCTCGAAGATCTCTGGCAGCCATCTTAGATGCTCCTTGAATGACCTCATTCTCTACCCCACCTAGCAATTCACACCAGGCCACACACAAGCTGATGCCAACTATGATGTCAACATCCAGAGCACATTTGTCACTCTGATTTACCTCGTCCAAGCCTCCTGCCTCTTCCCTCAACAACTCCCAATAATTCCTCAGTGTCACGGTGCCTCCTTCATTGTCCTTACAATGGTCCAGCCTTATACACCCTATATTTCTACCGACAAAGCAGCTGCCTAAATATTCATCTCGCCAGTAAGTATTACAGCTAATTATTTAAAATAATAATTATTATTATATGTTATCATTATATATTATTATTATTTAAAATAATTATAAATTTATTTAAATGACTTCAATTTTTTAATTGAGAGCAGGGGAAAGCTTTTTTTTAAGCCACCCTTTCCTACGACACTGCAAGATTTTATGTATTTTTTTTCTTATAACTTTCTAGGCATTTGTTTTGCACAAGGGTAGGATCGCAAACTAAAATTTGGTTTGGCTTTAAAGCAAATGAGGTAACATCAGCACCCCTTTCCCACTGCTGGCAAACTCTAGAAAATACTGTGCAATGGCTACCTAATATTAAATTGTATTATGTCATTGTAAGTTGTCATTTTCCTATTTTTAAACTCAAGTTTTCTGAATGAGGATTGATCATTCCTACCCAGGGTCTCCCTTACTGCTTAGCTTCTTTAGGGGTATAGATTTTAGTGTGTTTATCCCATATTATTATATTCTTAATATCTACTTATAAGTGAGTATATATCCTGTGTGTCTTTCTGCTTCTGAGATACCTCACTTAGGACAATCTTTTCTAGTTCCCACCATTTGCCTGCAAATTTCATGATTTCCTTGTTTTTAATTACTGAGTAGTATTCCATTCTGTAAATGTACCACAGTTTCTGCATCCATTCCCCCATTGAGGGATATCTGGGTTATTTCCAGATTCTGGCTATTACAAATAAAGCTGCTGCAAACGTGGTTGAGCAAATTTCCTTGTTGTATACTTGAGCATATTTTGGATGCCCAGGAGTGGTGTAGCTGGATCTTGGGGTAGCACTATTCCTAATTTTCTGAGAAAGCACCACATTGATTTCCAAAGTGATTGTAGAAGTTTACATTCCCACCACCAATGGAGGAGGGTTCCCCTTTCTCCATATCATATCCAGTATGTGTTCTGACTTGAAGTTTTGGTCTTAGCCATTCTGATAGGTATAAGGTGAAATCTTAGTGTGGTTTTAATTTGCGTTTCCCTGATGACTAAGGATGCTGAGCATTTCTTTAAGTGTTTCTCTGTCATTCCATATTCCTCTATTAAGAATTCTCTGTTTAGCTCTGTACCCCATTTTTTAATTGGATTATTTGAATTTTTGCTGCTTAGAACTTCTTGAGTTCTTTATATATTCTGGATATTAGCCCTCTGTCAGATATAGGGTTGGTGAAAATCCTTTCCCAGTCTGTAGGCTGTCGTTTGTTCTGATGACAATGTCCTTTGCCTTACAAAAGCTCTTCAGTTTCATGAGGTCCCGTTTATTGATTGTTGATCTTAGAGCCTGTGCTGTTGATGTTCTGTTTAGGAAGTTGTCTCCTGTGCCAATGAATTCAAGGCTCTTCCACACCTTTTCTTCTAAGGGATTTAGTGTGTCTCATTTTATGTTGAGGTCTTCGATCCACTTGGACTTTAGTTTTGTGTAGGGTGATAAATATGGATCTATTTGCATTTTTCTACATGTAGACATCAAGTTATACCGGCACAGGAAACAGGACAGGAGTCTACCACAAAGGGCTTCTGAAAGACTCTGCCCAGCAGTGTATCAAAGCAGATGCTGAGACTCATAGCCAAACTTTGGGCAGAGTGCAGGGAATCTTATGAAAGAAGGGGGAGATAGAAAGACCTGGAGGAGACAGAGTTCCACAAGAAGAGCAACAGAACCAAAAATCTGGGCCCAGGGGTCTTTTCTGAGATTGATATTCCAACGAAGGACCATGCATGGAGATAACCTAGAATCCCTGCACAGATGTACCCCATGGCAGCTCAGTGTCCAAATGGGTTCCCTAGTAAGGGGAGCAGTTGTCTCTGACATGAGCTCAGTGGCTAGCTCTTTGATCACCTCCCCCTAAAGGGGGAACAGCCTTACCAGGGCACAGAGGAAGATAATGTAGCCAGTCCTGATGAGACCTGGTAGGCTAGGGTCAGATGGAAGAGGAGGAGGACCACCCCTATCAGTGGATGGGGGAGGGGCATGGGAGGAGAAGAGGGAGGAAGAGTGGGATTGAGAGGGGATGAAGGAGGGGAATACAGCTGGGATACAAAATTAATAAATTGTAATTAATAAAAAATGAATTAATTATAAAATAAAATAAACTCAAGTTTTACTAGTTGTAGGCAGTTATGCTCAAAATAATTGTAGATTAGGTGCTCTGAAGTTTAGCTTTGCTGAAATCTGAGATTTACTTCTATTTCTTATAGCTGCTACTAAGTACTTGACACCAGCAACAACTCAGAACACTCTGTCTTTACTGCCAAGCAACCCCCTGAAAGGTATCCTAGCCAATGTGCTGATGGCTTAAAGCACCATCTTATCCTTTCCTTACATAATCTAACATGCTTTCTGTAACTGTGAGCAGTATTTATTTGATGATTATACACATCATTTTTATCACTAGAAGTTCCTATAGTAACAGTTTCAAATAATGTATTCTAGGGTCAATTTTATAATTCCACATATGCTTCCTAACAAAATTAAGCTTTAAAATATTGTTCTGATATGAACTCTGAGATTTTTGTATATTTTTAAAATCTTTATACTGTCACTTGTCTGTATATGTGTTCAAGGATGACCATTTGGTATTGGATAACCAACTGGTGTTATCACACTTCCTTAATATCTCTCATCGGAAATTTGGTTAATTTCCAGGATAGTATTGTGACACACAAGCTCTGTGGTTAATGATTTTAACCCAGTTATATTGTTGGCATAAAACCTTTTTAATGAAGAGCACCATGGAAACCTGCTAACAGTATGGAGGAACATGCCTTACCCAGCTGTTCTTCACTCTGTAAAGAATTCGTTTCTGATGTGAGAGCCGAACAACCAGCTACAATCAGTTTTTATTTACCTGCTCTTTATGACCACCACCAAGTTTATGAAGTACTGAGAAGTGTCTAAGTATGAAAGGAAATACCGTTTGTAAATTGAGCAGCAGACAGACACCATTCCATGCAAACAAAAAACACACAGATATTGAAGGTCCAAAGAGAAAACTAGAGCCCTCCTTAAAGAGCACATACACAGAAACTCTGAGTGGATTCTGGTTATCCTAGTTTGAGAAACACATTAAGAACATTTGAACATTAAGAAGTTCAAACACAATGACAAAGTTTCTTGGATTGCAGGGTGCAAGATGGGCTCGACATAGGCAAATCAGTACGTGTAATCCATCACATATGTAAGAACAGAGATCACATGATCATCTCAGTTGGTTCAGAATCCAACACCCCTTTCATGATGAAGGCTATGAAGAAACATGATTTAAGGCCATCTATGACAAGCCTATGATGAATATTATCGTAAATGAGGAAAAATCAAGATCATTTCCTCTAAAATCAGGAATGAGATACAGATGACCATGTTCTCAAGTCTTATACAAAACAACATAGTATCAAAGTCCTACCTATAGCCATGAGACAAGAGAATGACTTAAAGGAGACACACGCAAGAAAAGAGAAGTCAGATTATCTGTATTATATAAAGATGACAAGATCTTATTTTTAAAGACCTTAAAGACTGCAGCAGAAAATATTTAGACCCGATGAACACTGAGCAAAATAGCAGGATACAGAATCAATATGCAAAAATTAGTAGTCTTTCAATATACAAATAATGAAATGTAGAGGGTCATGCAGGAGAATCAGCAAAATGGCTTTAGAACTCATGGAAGGTGGCCCACTGGTTAGCACACCCACCATGAGTGTGACTGAGAGGCAGTGCCTTAAGGACTATGTGGAGAGTTTTGCTCTGCTTGTTGCCCCTGGGGTCAGCACATCCCTCATAATCTATGAGCTGTCTGAAAACCCTGAGGGAGCTTCCTGCCCCTCACTGGCAGTCACTGACACCTACAATAATGGCGATTAATCTTGTTCAAGCTTTGCTGCTAGGGCAGAATGATGATTCTTCCCCTCCCCTCAGAAAAGACCTAGAGATGTAGATTGTTAGTAACGTCACCACCCTTAGGAAAAAAAATTGGAAAAATAGATTGTTAGTAAAGTTAGTTCGAAATGTTTTTGTTAGTGGCTTTGATGCAGAAAATCTTAGGGAACAATCTGAAGTTCAGAAAGGCACACTCTTAATAGTTGAGCTGGAGACTTTTTGAGGTCAGCGAACAAGAACAATGACTGACTGGTACTAGCTGACATGCCTCTCTCGCTGAAGCTGGGCTAGTGATCAAGATGATGGTTATTTTCTTGCACCCATTTTTTTGCCCTCAGCTTCCTGATACAATTTAATGAAAAACTGTTAACGAGTAGATGTGCACCTTGAGGATTTAAAGTAGAAATTATTGTTTTTATAGAAAAGTTTAGATTTGTAATTTTTAAGATTTCTGTAAGATTACTTTTTTAAGATAAATAATGAAAGAATTGATTTTTTTGTCACTGCAAATTGCAGCCTGCCAATAAGAGAAACTGGCTGAGAAATTTATCTTGCTTGCTTACACTGTGTTAATCTGAAACAAGTTGTTTAGCTACAAATATATGTGGGTTCTTGGGTATAATTTGTTTTTCACATTTGTTTTTCACCCATATTATGTAAAACATTTGATCATGTGAGGGTATTGGAGAACATGTTCTTCTATGTATACTCATTGTAATCGTTCACTTAAAGAAAAGTAGAATAAAAGCACAGTGCGATTTTCGTCCTGCTTGAAAGATTTTGCTGTGATACTTAAAGCTGTGGGAGAAAAAAAAAGTTTTTGGAGCTTTGTGTCATGCACTCAATGTAGGAATGTGTATGTATATATGTAAACTTGTTGGAGCTTTACTCCATCCATCAAATATGTATGTATGTATGCATGTATGTTTGTATGTATATGTATGTTGTTAGAGCTTTATAGTTGGAGCTTGCTTCACCTGCCAAGCATGTGTGAGTGTGTGCCTGCTTTACATCCTTGCCGATCCCACATCTCCTCCTTGGGTCACTGCACACACGGTCAGAGCTGGCCTTTGACAATGAACTTTTTGCAAAAGAAATCAAGGGAAGAAAATATATTCTCAATAGTTTAAAAAGATACTTAGAAATGAGCCTAGCCAAGGAGATGAAAGAGCTCTAAAAACAAAAACAAAAACAACTCAACAACAACAACAACAAAAACCTCACGACAGTACAGAAAGGAATTTAAAAGAGCACTAGAAAATGGAAAGATCCTCCTGGTACACACCCAAAGGATGCTTAGTCGGCATCCCGCAGAGCTACATCTATATCACAACAGCCAGGAAATGGGACCAGCTTGCATGTCCGTCAACTGATGAATTCATAAAGAAAACCTGATGTATAGTCACAACGGAATTTCAGAGGAAGTAAAGAAATGAAATAACACTGTCTTAGTTACCTTTCCGTGACTTAGTTACTTAGCCATGACCAAGGCAGCGTCAGAGGAAAATAATGCAAAGGCACGGTGGCAGAAACAGCTGGGAGCTGACATCCTCCATCGCAAACAGGAGGCAGAGAGAGAACACAGAGACCTCAAAGCCTGCCTCCAGCCAGCGACAAATCGCCAACAGGGCCACACATTCTAATCCTTCCCAACTGGGGAATGGATATTCAAACCAATGAGCCTATGGAAACCATTCTAATCCATTTCGAAGGAACTGGAAATAATTATGTGAAGTCATATAAACAAGACCCAGAAAGATAAATAGCACACACTTTCTCATGCATGCCAAATCTACATTTGAAAGTGTGTGTGTGTGTGTGTGTGTGTGTTCGTGTATAAATATATGTGTGGGGGCATGAAATTGAAAAAAGATTGTGACAGGTGAAGAGAAGATCTATATAAGTGGATAGAAAAAAAAAACAATGAGATAGCTCAAAAGATAAAGTCATTTGTTGCCAAGCTGTCCTCTGACCTTCACACAAATGCTGTGGCATTTGCACACACGCACACACACACACACACACACACACACACACACACACCATACACTTAATAACAATGAAGGATAATTGAATGTATATGATAAGAACACAGAAAGGGGACTATCAGATGGGATGAGGGAACAAGCCACAAAACTAGATATGGGGAGCAGCGAGCCGAAGTGAGGATGGGTGTAACTGAGAACTAAACATGATGACATAAATAAAAATAAAATTTTTATTTAACAATATTCATTCACTTTATTAAAAATATCATTAATGTCTACTAACATGGAGTGTAGCTTAGTTTAGAAGCTTAAGTTCACTTTAACATTGCACAGACAGAATGATGAAGCAAACCCCCTCCAAAGTGCCAACAGTTCAGTTTGATATACTCAGTCCAATCCAGCTTTGCCATACTGTAGATTCATATCAGTTTGTGTTTAATTACGGTAATCACATCTATAGCAACAGTGAATTTCTGTGCCCTGTTTCTGAGCTTTTAAATTCCAAAGTAATTAAATCCTTTTGATACCGCACAGACTTTAATTTGTACTAGCCAGTAATTTGTTATACTTAAGCTTAATCTACCAGTTACTGTTGTACGTGTTGACAGACTTAAACCCTGTAAATGTCTCTCCTCTTTGCACCAAGCATGAAATATGATATTAAGCTTTGTTGGTAAAGAGCTCTGAAGAAAATGTTTTGTTGTTGTTGTTCATTTGTTGTTGTTTGTTGTTGTCTTCACTCTGTTCTCCTCAACTTCCATTTCCCCACTTCTTTGATATTCCTGTTATTCCCACTGCGTAAGAGCCAAGGGTACATTGTGTATGAAGAATACAAAGGTTCCATGCCCCAGTTGCAAGACCGGAAAGAGCAATCGCTTGGACAGTTTGTGACGGTGGACCCAGCTTTGGAGCCGCCTTGTCGTGGATGCTGCCCGTCCCAGGCCTCACACTCTCCTCATCTGAACATGCGCCTGCCATTCCCATTCCACATGCAGCCACCAGTGCTCGGCTACTGTGGGATCGGGGCTTTCTCCAGCACTGGGAGCCTGCAAACCGCAGCTCCATCCAATGTCGCCTGTCTAGCCCTGGGTGCTGCAGCTTCTGGTGGTTGCCAGTGGCCGGCAGCGGGTGGTTTCCTGCAGCGCTAGCTCCAGTAAATCTTCAGCAGGTCTTGAGGTGCAGTACCTGACTGCAGATGGCTCTCTGAGCACCCCAGCATACTGATTTGTAGCTAGTCACAGGGAGAAGGCACTCAATGACTCTGGTTATCCACTCTTTCTGAAGCATTCCGGAGCTGCTCCTAGTGTGCAATTCAAGCACTCTGCACTAATCCCAGACAGCAGCTGCTCTTCATGTACAGAGATGCTGCTGCAGAATTCCCTTCACCAGCCAAGTCTGTTATTCCAGTCTGCAATATCATTAGCCTGTCTTGGTAACTTAATTACCTTGGACAGTTTGTGTCAAGAGTTGAAATTTAACGGTATTAGCATGAGGGTGTCGGGGTTGAGAGCCAAGGAAATGGAAGGACTATGGGAGTTACCAGTTTGACAGCTGGGAATGTGCTATCCTTGGCAGCAGGAAAAAATAACCTTTAAAGGCTAGTTATTGAGCAAACTAGGAATTGAAACCAGCATATACTATTTGATACTATTTGAAATATCTATATATATGTCATATCGTTCTGTATATTAAGCTGGAAAGTGGTGCATAGAAATAGCACTGAACATATTTAGTAGGTAATTAAGTTCTCAATGGAATGAAGATGAACCCATGTAGGAGGCTGAGGAGGTTGCCAAAGCTAAGACGTGAAAATAAAAGCCTAATGTGTCAGGATGGTATACTATTGAATATATTTAGTGCATTCCTTGTGATATTTTGCAATTTGCTTTTTTTTTTCTTATTCAATAATTCCACCACGAAGTACACAAAGCTGTAGTTTGTTTTTTGTGAATGTGTTAGCATCCCAATGTAAAGCTACTGATGTTCCCTTTCTGTTTGATGGCTGGTAAAACACGGGCTGTTTACAGCTAGCTTAGTCAGTCCGGCTGTAGACCTCACGCGTCTTAGTGACACGAGGCCTTTGTGTTGGGCATTAGTCTCCTAGAAGAAAGGGTCCTGGTGGAGTACTCACACCTGCAGCTCTGATGGGTATTGTTCTCTTCCCCTGGCCCTGGTTATTCTACCAGAGATGCCCAGGACTATACCGAATTCTGTAACTGTTCACTTTGTGCACGTAAACCTATTGATTTTGTAGATGCTCTTTCTGATTTCAAAGGGTCATCAATATTCCCATTTTGTTATGAGCTTTTCTGTGTGTTTGAAGAAAATGTGTTCAGTTTTGTTAACGTTTTCTCTGGATCTGTTGGGTAATCACACTGAGAACAAAAATTTTAAACCTCATAGGAATCTACCTGGATAGATAAGTTTTAAATAAAATCTAAGCTGTTTTCCAAGGCTAACCCCTACTTAACTTCATACGTATTATCTTCTTCAGTGGCATCTGATATGCTTCTAAATCCTCCATTGGCCTTTGTATTTCAATTACGGTTTTCAGTTTTCAAAGTTTTATTTGATTCTTTTGGGGAGCAATTTAGTAACACTTGAAAATTTTTTGTTTATTCTTTTGTACAAGTTTTTAAGCCTTAATTATTTCTTTTATCTTCTCTCTCTTTCTCTCTCTCTCTCTCTCTCTCTCTCTCTCGCTGTGTGTGTGTGTGTGTGTGTGTGTGTGTGTGTGTGTTTGTGTGTGTCTGAGACAGGTCTCAAGAATGGCCTGGAACTTGCTCATCTCAAAAATGTACTCTACTATTCTGAAATTGATCATTCTAATACAGTGGTTCTCAACATTGGCCCCTTTAGGGGGTCTAGTGAGCCTTTCACCTAAGGGAAAGGGATCACCTAAGACTATCAGAAAACAGATATATTTACATTACAATTCAAAACAGTAGCAAAATTACAGTTATGGAGCAGCAATGTAAATAATTTTATGGTTGGGGGTCACCACAACATGAGGAACTGCATTAAAGGGTAGCAGCATTAGGAAGATTGAGAACCACTATTATCATATATTAAGGTCCAGAACCTGTTAGATTAGCATGTAATCTATTTGGTTTAATAATCTAGTGGCTCTCATTAGGCATCACTTATTTAGGAGGGTCAGGGTGATAACTAACTTCAAGGTCATAACTACCTTTTTTTTTAACTTTCTTGTCTTCTATGAAACTAAAGCCACAAATAGAACTGAAAGTCTCCTGAATCTTGATGGTCTTGTTTTAAAATGATTAGATGTGCTGGTTTCCTTCAGGAAAGAGTCCTTCCTGTCAGGATGTCATGGGTCTGTGATCAATGTGACAGGTAAGTGTGACCTCTGCTCACCGTGAACCTCAGGTGGACCATCTCACACTCACAGTGACCTTTGCTTTAACTAATCGGTTAACAGAACCCATGTGTTTTAGCCAAGCGTAACTTTTAAATTCCATCTCGTTATCAGATAGGAAGGTATCTCCCACCGAAAGTGTACCATGTAAATAAAATATATTTAGAACCAAGCAGACTGCTCCTCTCCATGGAGTGTTCCCTTCTAAGCATGGTATGGTATAAAGTTAATTAAGCACATCCCCACATTTCTCTTAACATTTTAGTTTTGACACAGAAACAGAGACATTTCCACTTTATCAGCAAAATAAAATCCACATGGTCCGCTTTCACCACAGATCAGTCTTTTACGCACCCTGAGAGAAATTCGTTTTAAAAAGTGGGGAGGGTGTAATTGAACAATGGCAAGAAAAGAAAAGGCTTTTTTAAGCCCCTGTTACAAAAAGCTCACTTGGTAAGTTTAACGAGATATGCAGCGACAGGTCAAGAGAAGGGAGAATGGGGGGCTGTTTCAGAAATGCAGCAGGAACCATAAGAGCAGAAAACAACACGTCAGGGACAGAGCATACATGCTGCTCTCACAGATGATCAGGGTTGGGCTCCCAGCACACTCAGTAGCTAACAACCGTACATTCCAGTTCCAGGGTATTTGATGCCTCTCCTGACCACCGGGGCACCTGCACTGTACATGCATGTACACACATGCACATAAAAATAAAATAAAATAAAATAAGAACAACAGCACATCAAAGGTGTACCTGCCAGACTGGATATTTAAGCCCTTTCTAGACTGGAAAAGAAGTTTTGAGAAAAATGATACAGGATGGCAAACTATTAGGCAAGATTGCACAGAAGTTAAACAAGGATGCTGTTCTTGCTCTCTGCAGACAGAGTATTTCACTCTTCTGACTAGAGACAAAATCCTTCTCTGCCCACAAGAAGACACTGAGCCACATTGCCAACCTGCTGCCCAACAGACCAGTCTGTCCCTCAGTGGACATTACGGAAACATCCATGACATTTTCATTTCTTGTGGGAAACCTAAGATAGAACG
>NW_026596064.1:8257515-8306297 GCF_907164565.1 Psammomys obesus
CAAAAGAAGACAAGCAATGAAACTCAGTGACACCACCAACACCATATCTAAAGTAAGTAACAATTGTTGGTCACTAGTTTCTATCAACATCAATGGACTCAACTCCCCAATTAAAAGACACAGACTAACAGAATGGTTGCAGAAACAGGATCCATCATTCTGTTGCATCCAAGAAACACACCTATGCAACAAAGATAAACACTACCTCAGAGTAAAGGGCTAGAAAACTGTCTTTCAAGCAAATGGTTCAAGAAAACAAGCGGGGGTAGCCATCCTAATATCTAATAAAATAGACTTTCAACCCAAGTTAATCAAAAAAGATAAGGACGGCTACTATATTCTCATCAAAGGAAAAATCCACCAAGAGGACATCACAATTTTGAATATCTATGCCCCAAATACAAGAGCACCTACATTCGTAAATGAAACAATATTAAAGCTTAAATCACACATTGATCCTAAAACCCTAATAGTGGGAGACTTCAACACTCCACTCTCACCAAGGGACAGATCAACTACACAGAAAACAAATAGGGAAATAAAAACACTTACAGAGACCCTAAATCAAATGGACCTAATAGACGTCTACAGATCTTTTCATCCAAACTCAAAAGAGTATACCTTCTTTTCAGCACCACATGGAACGTTCTCCAAAATAGACCATATAGTTGGTCATAAAGAAAGCCTCAACAGATACAAAAAGATTGAAATAATCCCTTGTATTCTATCTGACCACCATGGACTTAAGCTGGACCTCAACAACAACAGAAATAACAAACTGCCTACACGTACATGGAAACTGAACAACCTGTTACTCAACGACAGCTGGGTTAAGGAAGAAATAAAGAAAGAAATTAAAGACTTCCTAGAATTCAATGAAAATGAAGTCACAACATACCCAAATTTATGGGACACACTGAAAGCAATGCTCAGGGGAAAATTTATAGCACTAAGTGCCTGCAAGAAGAAATTCGTAACAGCACATACAAACAACTTAATGGCCCAACTGAAAACCCTAGAAAAAAAAAGAAGCAGATACACCCAAGAGGAGCAGAAGGCTGGAAATAATCAAACTCAGGGCTGAAATCAATCAATTAGAAACAAATAAAACTATTCAAAGAATCAATGAAACAAAAAGCTGGTTCTTTGAGAAAATCAACAAGATAGACAAACCCTTAGCCAAACTAACTAAAAAGCAGAGAGAATCTATCCAAATCAACAAAATCAGAGATGAAAAGGGTGACATAACTACAGACACAGAGGAAATTCAAACAATCACTAGGTCATACTACAAAAGCCTATATGCTACAAAATTTGAAAATCTAAATGAAATGGACAATTTTCTTGATAGATTCCATCTTCCAACATTAAGTCAAGATCAGGTAGAAAGACTGAACAGCCCTATATCCCCCAAGGAAATTGAAGCAGTCATTCACAGTCTCCCCTCCAAAAAAAGCCCTGGGCCAGATGGTTTCAGCGCGGAATTCTACCAGACCTTCAAAGAAGTGCTAACACCAATTCTCCTCAAACTATTCCACAAAATAGAAACAGAAGGTACATTACCAAACTCATTCTATGAAGCAACAGTCACCCTGATACCTAAACCACACAAAGACCCAACAAAAAAAGAGAACTTCAGACCTATCTCTCTTATGAACATTGACGCAAAAATACTCAATAAAATACTTGCAAACCAAATCCAAGAACACATCAAAGATATCATCCACCACGACCAAGTAGGCTTCATCCCAGGCATGCAAGGGTGGTTCAACATACGGAAATCCATCAATGTAATCCACCACATAAACAAACTGAAGGAGAAAAACCACATGATCATCTCCTTAGATGCTGAAAAAGCATTTGACAAAGTCCAACACCCATTCATGTTTAAAGTCTTGGAGAGATCAGGAATACAAGGCACATATCTAAACATAGTAAAGGCAATATACAGCAAGCCGATAGCCAACATCAAACTCAATGGAGAAAAACCTAAATCAATCCCACTGAAATCAGGGACAAGACAAGGCTGCCCACTCTCTCCTTACCTCTTCAACATAGTACTTGAAGTCCTAGCCAGAGCAATAAGACAACTAAAGGAGATCAAGGGGATACAAATCGAAAAGGAAGAGGTCAAAGTGTCACTATTCGCAGATGATATGATAGTATATATGAGAGACCCCCAAAATTCAACCACAGAACTCCTCCAGCTGATAAACACCTTCAGCAAAGTGGCAGGATACAAAATCAACTCAAAAAAATCAGAAGCCCTCCTGTATACCAAAGACAAAAGGGCCGAGAAAGAAATTAGGGAAACAACACCCTTCACAATAGCCACTAATAACATAAAGTATCTTGGGGTGACACTAACCAAGCAAGTGAAAGACCTGTTTGAGAAAAACTTCAAGTCTCTGAAGAAAGAAATTGAAGATCTCAGAAGATGGAAAGATCTCCCATGCTCATGGATTGGTAGGATGAACATTGTGAAAATGGCCGTCCTGCCAAAAGCAATCTACAGATTCAATGCAATCCCAATCAAAATACCAACTCAATCCTTTACAGACCTTGAAAAAAAGATTCTCAGCTTCATATGGAGAAACAAAAAACCCAGAATCTCCAAAACAATCCTGTACAACAACAGATCATCTGGAGATATCTCTATCCCCGATCTCAAGTTGTACTACAGAGCAATAGTAATAAAAACTGCATGGTATTGGCATAAAAACAGAAAGGAGGATCAATGGAACCACATAGAAGATCCAGAAATAAACCCACACTCCTATGAATACTCGATATTTGACAAAGAAGCCAAAACCATTCAATGGAAAAAAGACAGCATCTTCAACAAATGGTGCTGGTCCAACTGGATGTCCACATGCAGAAAAATGAAAATAGATCTATATTTATCACCCTGCACAAAACTAAAGTCCAAGTGGATCAAAGACCTCAACATAAAACCAGATACTCTAAATCTGTTAGAAGAAAAAGTGGGGAACAGCCTAGAACTCATTGGCACAGAAGACAACTTCCTGAACAGAACACCAACAGCACAGGCTCTAAGAGCAACAATCAATAAATGAGACCTCATGAAACTGAAAAGCTTCTGTAAAGCAAAGGACACTGTCATCAAAACAAAACGCCTGCCTACAGATTGGGAAAGAATCTTCACTAACCCTTTATCTGACAGAGGACTAATATCGAGTATATACAAAGAACTAAAGAAGCTGAAAAGCAGCAAACCAAGTAATCCACTTAAAAAATGGGGAACAAAGCTAAACAGAGAATTTTCGACAGAGGAATATCGAATGGAAGAGAAACACTTAAAGAAATGCTCATCCTCATTAGCCATCAGGGAAATGCAAATCAAAACGACCCTGAGATATCACCTTACACCCATCAGAATGGCCAAAATGAAAAACTCAAGGGACAACACATGCTGGAGAGGTTGTGGAGAAAGGGGAACCCTCCTCCAATGCTGGTGGGAATGTAAACTGGTACAACCACTCTGGAAATCTATCTGGCGCTTTCTAAGACAATTAGGAATAGTGCTTCCTCAAGACCCAGCTATACC
The DNA here is from genome assembly GCF_907164565.1 of Psammomys obesus. Lineage (NCBI taxonomy): Eukaryota > Metazoa > Chordata > Mammalia > Rodentia > Muridae > Psammomys > Psammomys obesus. The sequence continues at coordinate 8,261,084 of NW_026596064.1, forward strand.
ACTGCTAGGTATATACCCAAAGTTTGCTCAAGTACACAAAAGGGATATTTGCTCAACCATGTTTATAGCAGCTTTATTTGTAATAGCCAGAACCTGGAAACAACCCAGATGTCCATCAACGGAGGAATGGGTACAGAAATTGTGGTATTTTTACACAATGGAATACTACTCAGCAATCAAAAAGGAGGAAATCATGAAATTTGCAGGCAAATGGTGGGATCTAGAAAAGATCATCTTGAGTGAAATATCCCAGAAGGAGAAAGACAAACACGGTATATACTCACTTATATAGACCTATGAGATATGATAAACATAATGAAATCTATACACCTAAAAAAGATAATCAAGAGAGCGGACATGGGGTAAGATTATCAATCCTCATTTTGAAAGACAGATGGGATACGCATTGAACATTGACAGGAGTTTACTGAGCGCATTGGAAAGACTCTAACTAGCAGTGTTTTCATAGCAAAGACTCATGACCAAACCTTTGGCAGAGTACAGGGAATCATAAGAAAGAAGGGAAGTTAGACTGTTGAGGAAAGGATAGGAGCTCCACAAGGACCAAAGATATCTGGGCACAGGGTCTTTTCTGAGATTGACATGCAACCAAGGACCATGTACGAATGTAACCTAGAACCTCTGCTCAGATGTAGCCTGTGGTAGCTCAGTAACCAATTGGTTTCCCATAGTGAGGGGAACAAGGACTATTTCTAACAGGAACTCAACGGCTGGCTCTTTGGCCTCCCCACACCCCAAGGGAGGAGCAGTCCTGTTAGGCCACAGAGGAGAGCTTTGCAGCCAGTCCTGAAGATACCTGATAAAACAGGATCAGATGACTGGGGAGGAGGTCCCCCCTATCAGTGGACTTGGCAAGGGGCACGGTGGAGATGAGGGAGGGAGGGAGGGACTGGGAGGGAATGAGGGATCGGGACACGGCTGGGGTACAGAGTTAATAAAATGTAACTGATAAGAAAAAAATAAAATACAAAAAAAAAAGAAGAAAATGCAATAAACACTCATTTTGATAAGTGTTTATTGTGAAGCTCTGGAGAGATGATGGCTCAGTGGTTAAGAACGCTTGCTGGTGGCTCACCATTGCAGGTACCTCCAGCTCCAGGAGAACATAACAAATGCTTTTGGCCTCTGCTGCACACACACACACACACACACACACACACACACACACAAAGAGAGAGAGAGAGAGAGAGAGAGAGAGAGAGAGAGAGAGACATGAGTAAATTATAAAATGAATCCTTTTTCCAAGGAATAAACATTATGGTATGATGGATCAGTGGATAAAGGAGCCTGCTACCAAGACTGACAGCCTGAGTTTATTCCCTCAAGACCCCCATGGTTGAAGGAGAGGAGCATCAGAGGTCAGAAGTTGTCCTCTGACCTCTAAATGTGAATCATGGCACACACACACACACACACACACACACACACACACACACACTACACACACACTCAAATGCATAAATAAAATGTTAAAAAAAATAAGCCCTGAAAAACTGTGTTGTCCCCATGAGTAACAAATGCAGCTTGATTACATGGCGAAGAGGCTGAAGAGTTGAAGACTTGCCAAAGGCACGTTCCATGCGCATCTTCTCGCCTCTAAAACTTTGAGATTGAGTTAAATAGAATCCTGGATCTACAATACAAAAGTCATCATCTGCGTCAACATATCTAAATACTGTTTAATATTGTATAATACAAAAATAAAGGAACAGAGAAGATGAAAGCTTCCTCGTGGAAGGCTCACCTGACTAGAGTTGTGCTTTATTGACGATGGAAATCACTAAGTTGTCTTACAAGATGCAAGCTACCACATAACTTCTCTTCCTAAGAACACCCCAAGCTCTCATCTCTGAACTCTAGAAACTGGCATTACAATTTTTTTTTAAATTTTTTATTAATTACACTTTATTCATTTTGTATACCCCCATAAGCCCCTCCCTCCTCCCCTCCTGATCCCACCCTCCCTCCCCTTTCTGCATGCATGCCACTCCCCAAGTCCACTGATAGGGGAGGTTCTCCTCTTCTTTCTGATCTTAGTCTATCAGTTCTCATCAAAAGTGGCTGCATTGTCCTCTACTGTGGCCTGATAAGGCTGCTCCCCCCTCAGGAGAAAGTGATCAACGAGCAGGCCAATCAGATTATGTCAGAGGCAGTCCCTCTTCCCATTACTATGTAACCCACTTGGACACTGAACTGCCATGGGCTACACCTGTGCAGGGGTTCCAGGTCATCTCCACGAATAGTCCTTGGTTGGAGTATGAGTCTCTAGGAAGTTCCCTGTGTTCAAATTATCTTGTTCTGTTGCTCTCCTTGTGGAGTTCCTGTCCCCTCCAGCTCTTACTATTTCCCACTTCTTACATAAAATTCCATTCACTCTGCCCATCAGTTGGCCATCAGGCTCAGCATCTGCTTTGACAGTCTATACTGCAGAAGCTTTCAGAGGCCCTCTGTGGCAGGGTTCAAGGTTGTTTCCTGTTTTCTTCTGGCTTTCAGAGGCCCTCTGTAGCAGGTTCCGAGGTTGTTTCCTATTTTCTTTTTCTTCTGATGTCCATCCTCTTTGTCTTTCAGGATGGGGATTGAACATTTTAGTTAGGGTCCTCTCTTTTGCTTAGTTTGTTTAGATGTACAGATTTTAGTGGGTTTATTCTATATTGTATGTTTATATGAGTGAGTATATACCGTGAGTGTCTTTTTGCTTCTGGGACAACTCACTCAGGATGATCCTTTCCAGGTCCACCATTTACCTGCAAATTTCATGATTTCCTTATTTTTCATTGCTGAGTAATATTCCATTGTATAGATGTACCACAGTTTCTGCATCCATTCTTCAGTTGAGGGGCATCTGGGTTGTTTCCAGCTTCTGGCTATTACAAATAAAGCTGCTACAAACATGGTTGAGCAAATGTCCTTTTTGTGTACTTGCGCCTCTTTTGGGTATATGCCTAGGAGTGGTATAGGTGGATCTTGAGGAAGCGCTATTCCTAGTTGTCTGAGAAAGCACCAGATTGATTTCCAGAGTGGTTGTATGGCATTACAATTGAATTAACGTTCCAACTATCTTACCACAGGTGAAATGTGATTTTATGAGGGGAGGATACTGTAAGCAAACGAAAACAAACAAAACCTTCTTGTTTAAGAGGTGTGATGTTTTAAGGACTAAAACTCCTGAGTAGGGGCTCCATGACAGATGATGGCTCTCACTTGGTTCTCAGCACAAGAGCAAGAAGAAAGAAGACAAGACAAAACAGAAGAATGAATTTAAATGTTAACCGATGAAAGGTGATTGGAACAGGTAGTAGCCCAAAGTTCATGCACCACACCTATGAAATTTTCACAGAATAAATACATGAGCTTTAATTTCAAAAGAGTGATGGAAAAATGCATATTATGAATGATTTAATAACGAACATTGAAGCTACTAAGAATGCCTTGTGTCAAAGGGCTTGTGAGTGTGTGAACTGTGCTGAGCAGAGCTTTTGACCAGGACTTGTCAATCCAGGGTGCTGGTGTGGGAGAGACAGGAGGTGTCCCCTGGTGCTGACGTTCATGAGAGGACCCTAAGCCTAAACCCACTGGCTTTGAGTTTCAGAAGAAATAGCTCAAATCAGAGAAGCAAAGACAACTTTATTTACATCACTGCCGTGGTGATATGCATCCCTTGTACTTCTAGTCTACCTTTACATTTTAAATAATTTTAAATAAGAGGTACTTCAGAGAGCCCAGACAACTGCAATGACTTATGAAAAACGTTCAGGGACATTAGGAGGCATGTTTGAGGATACGTAAATTCACACTCATGCCACTGCGTCAGATGAAAAGGGCAATCTGGGCTATGGCAGGTATCAGAGCCTCCAGGTCTGTGGCACAACAGTTTCCATGACTGGAAAGGAAACCTTGTTTCCACCAACTTAGAAACCAGAGAGTCACTCACAGGACCTGGTCAGTTGGGAAAGTGGCCACTACACGTCACAAATTATCCATTTTGATCCCCAGTTTTGGAGGGAAACAAGATGGCTCTGAGATAAAGGATATGGAAAAAATATTTATGCTGTTTTTTCTTAAGTAAATGTAAACTAGTGGGTGACAAGGCATGCCTGAGAATGTTCTACTTGTTCTTCTGAGAATCCACTGAAAGCTTAACTTGTCAAAAAAAAAAAAGTGTTCACAATGGTAAATACTATCTTTCAAAAGTATAAACTTTTAAAGCAGGCCACACAAATATATAAATAAGACTGATAAGAAGCCAAGAGTGGACAAACACATTATGTGGATCTATGAACATGCAAAGCTAAAACTTAGAGCATGCACCCTGTGAATATAGGATGTCCCAGGACAATGTGATGATAAAATGCCCAACACTTATTCTGCACTTGGAAGTCTGTAAAAAGCAGTCTCTATCAGGCTGTTTCAGTTGGGAGCACTGTGTGCGAAAATCAGATAGAGCAGAGCTGAGGCTGCTCCCTCCAGACAGTCTGGCCTTGCCATGTCATCTGGGGTCGCTGTCACCATGCACACACTGTTTGCACAGACAGGTGGTTTATGACGCTGACTTTTGCTGCTTTCTGATATTTACTGTGCTTACCGAGCTACCTGGGGGCTGGGTTCTAATGGGCCTCCCCAAGGATTAAATAGATGTAATTGCAGTTTTTGTGGGCAGGGAAACAAGCAAATTTTGTGTGTCTTGACAAAGGAGAGAACTCTAGAAACTTATCACTGAGATCTATAGTTTTTCCCCTACCCCAGTTAATCCCATTACATTGATCTTTTTTTTTTTCCTGTAGTGTACTTAGAGGATTTATTTGGACAGCTATATGTGAGTTTCTGTAGTCATCACACAATGAAAGAATGACGTTCAGCATCCTACAAACAGATGTTTTAAACATACATGCACACCCTGAGACAGTTAGGTGTTTGAACACACGTGTTTGAGGGTCAGTCTCCGAAACATCAAGCCACACATTACTCTATAGCCTGAGACAAAACACATTTACTATGCATCCTCATTTAAAGGATAGGCGATTGGTCAGCAAGGACTTTCCTTCTCATCGAGGCTTGTTTTACTTAACTCACTTCAGGATCAGCACACCTGCTGAACCTTATAGTCTACAATCAACTTTAACATCATCCTCTTGGCTACAAGAATCCAATGAGGCATGTATTCTCCAGTGCAGGTAAGGAAATGAGGATCAGAGGAAGCTGGACCGTCTGGACCACAAATTAGATCATGCTCACAGAATGTACGGGCGCTACAACTAGGCTCCAGTGTTCAAATGCCTGATCTTCCTTTACCAGCAGTTTCCAAAATCTGGTTTGTGGTAGGCATTAAGCCATCAGAAGCTGTTTAATTTAGAAGAAGTGATTTTTCAAATACAGTATAAAAACCTGTGTGCATTCTAGCTTCTGGCCTCCACTCTCCCTGAGTTAAAACAGCCATCCTGTTAGAAACTTTTACAAGCTTTCCAACCCCTGTACAAGGGGTGGCTTTGGTTGTAAATTCCAGTTATTTCGATGTTTTTAATGTATATATAGGAAAACATTAAAAAAATATGAATCTACATCAACTGATCCAAAAAATGCTCCTACCCCTCCCACCCTATCCCCAATCCCCCAGTCCTCCTCCACCCCCAGCAAAATGTCAGTCTTCAAATCTTCCCCTTGTGTATGACAAATTAACTTCAACCACACTGACCCTGGCCTCCCTCCAGGTCTGCATCAATCAGTAAGTAGCATGGGGGGTCACCCTGAGCCTCTGATGATCAGTTCCTTACTAACGAAGAGGATGATTCACATGAATTCCAGGTGTCTTCCATTTTTGTCTTTTGTAATTATCATTTATTACAGTTTATTCAATTTTTATCCCAACTGTGGCCCTCTCCCTCATCTCCTTCCAACCTCATCCTTCCTCCCTCTTCTCCCCCTGTGCCCCTCTCGCCATGTCCACTGATAGAGGAGGTCCTCCTCCCTTTCTATTTGACCCTAGCCTATCAGGTCTCATCAGGACTGGCTGCATTGTCTTCCTCTGTGGCCTGGCAAGGCTGTGCCCTTCAGGGGAAGGTGATGAGAGAGCCTGTCACTGAGTTAATGTCAAAGAATGCCCCTGGTCACCTTACCAGGGACCCCATTTGGAGACAAGTCTACAGACTACATCTGAGCAGGGGTTTTAGGTCCTCTCCATACCTTGTCATTGGTTGGGGTATCATTCTATTCAGGGCCCCAAGGAAGACCGTAGGAAAGATGCTCAATCCTCAGTCAGAAGGAAAAAATGTGATAGCCATCGGAAGCAGGAGAAGGCGGGAAACAGAACAGGAGCCTACCACAGACAGCCTCTGAAAGACACTACTGATCGAGGTATCGGAGCAGAAGCTGAAACTCATAGCCAAACTTTGGGCAGAATGCATGGAATTTTATGAAAGAAGGGAGAGACAGAAAGACATGGAGGAAACAGGAGCTCCAAAAAGAGACCAACAGAGCTTTCCATCTTTGAATTCTGCAATGCTCCAATAGGTCTCTTAAATTCATTGCCTGGCCATACAGTTCATACGGTCAGCCACACGAGGGCAGCACAATTCTACTTTATCCAGCTTGTAAGTGCGGTGGCCGGGCACAGGTCGCAGTAGTGGAGGGGAAACCAGGAGTTACCTGGCAATTAATGCCTTACTTAAACAGAAAGCTCACACGTTAACCGCCTCTGACACATAGGATCAGAGGACACCCGTGCATCCACGGGGAAAGCCTGTGCTTTCGAATTTAAAAATCCCGTGAGTTTTCAAATCTATGGAAACGGAAGCTGCTTCAGAGGCCGATTTGAAAACACAGGTAAACAGCAGAGAAAGGAGAACCTTGTGTCTCTCAGTGTCTCGCTAGTGTGGAAGGGAGAAAGCAGGTCTTCTGGCTCTCAGATCAGCAACCTTTACTGAACACGATGTCTTGGATCCACATTTGTGTTGGGAAATGGGGACGGTTCAGAGGGGAGCTGTATTTCCATCTGCCCGACTTTGGGGGTGCTAGGAATGCTGACTCTGATGACCCACAATGCACAGACAAGCAAACCACTCCCTTTACAAGACAGTAAAGAGACAAGCGATTCTACGACCACAGAGGCCACGCCTTCCCGTTGGCTTCATTCCGGGGCTTTTACTTTCTATTCCCTTATGCCTCGCACCCAGCCTCCCCTAATGGGAGTTCCTCACGCAGTCATAGTGGAGTTAGACACCCTTAAGGTACCGTATTCAAATACAGCTCTTACTTAAGGCTTACTTCGAGTTCTCTAACAAGGCCCATTTTCCATTCCTGCAATTTTTCTCTTTCCAGCCCGTGGTGGACCCTGGGTTGAACTCCTTTATCTATCAGGCTTACTGAAAAGTGCCTTTCCAGGCCCAACTGACTCACTAGCCTCACGACTTTTTTTTTTTCTTCTTCTTCCTATCTTTCCTCCTTTTGGCATTTCTGCAGCCACTGCCCAGTTACTCTGCGGACAGCTCCACTGTTTAGGTTTGTTACAGATTCAGGCTAGATTGTGGCCATGCACTGTTTGGGGAAGACTGTTCCAGAATCCCTATGTCCTTCTTGGACACAATATCAGAGTCAGTGATGCCGGCATGTTGTATTCCTGGTGATGTTTGTCGCTAAGCGGTCATTTGGTTAAACTGATGGTTGGTGTTTTCAGTAAGGAGCTGCTGTAGGTGGTGAGGGAAGGACTTGGAGATAGCACGTGTCCTTGCCTCTCCACAGACGTTAGCATCAAGGAGGCTGCTTACCTGCATTTGCTGTGACTACTGTCTTGCTGGACGGTGATATCTCTACGTTCCTATTTTCTCCCACAGCTGGGATTCCTCTGCAATGCAAGGTCCATTCTCTTCTATTCCTTTATCAAATCATTGATTCATAGCAACTTCCATGAGTTTTATTATGTGACTAAAAGTCTAATGCTAGGTATCGCTGTTTCTGGTTTTTGAACAACTCCTTCCAGCTTTAGTTTGATTTTACATTCTTTTGACAAGGTTCTCGCCTTTGAGCACTTCCTTCCTTGTTGGGGTGTAAAAGCACATCCATTGGCCTTTCCCAGCCCTGGAAGCAAGGACTTCTCCAAGATGTCCTGACTCTTTATTGGAGAATGCTGATCAGAAACAAATCTCTGGCTAAGTGTGTTCACTGCAGCTGCAAAACCTTTGCTTACAGTCTGCTTTGCCAAGTGACTGAGACTCATGCACTAGCCAGCCATATTCAGATTATCCATCTCTATCTACTTATCCATTCAGCTATCCATCCATTCCTCTATTCTACAGATTCATAACAGTCTCAAAATCAGTCAGATATCACAAGGCCTTTCTTTATTAGCAACCTTCTCCCACTTGTCCCTGGGTTTGGCTTTTTTTTCATCACCTATTCAGCCAGAACAAGAGTACTTAGGTTTAACAAACTGTGTAGAATTAGCTTATGGCCTAAAGGAGCCGTTCTTTGTCATCTCCAAAGCCTATACTAACATTCCCATGCTGTTGTGAAGAATTGCAGGAGATGAAAACGAACCTAGTTGTTCAGAACTGGGGGGAGAGGGAAAGTTCTCTCCTGCACAACAAACTAGACTGCAGCCTGGAATGAATTATTGAAAGAAATTAAAAGACAAATATGACCATTGACATTATTTCAAAGCACAAACCTGCATAAAGCATATTAGGTAATGAAGACACATGCATGAACACATCTCAGACTCTGTATATCATGTGTGTATCATGCCAAGAAGAGGAATGAGAATAAGAATTGAATGTGACGGGATATACTTTAAGACAAAATACAGCAAGAGACATTTTAACTGAACCAACATGATCATGTGTGATGAGTTAAAAATCAGAATACAAGCTTCCTCACCCCAAGTAGAAATATAAACAAGTAAGATGTAGGAAAGACTCCACACACAGGGGATCGAAGCAGATGCTGAGATTAACAGCCAAACTTAGGCAGAGCACAGAGAATCTTATGGAAGAAAGTGGAGGTAGAAGAACCAGGAGGGGACAGGAGCTCCACAAGGAGACCAACAGAGCCAACAAATCTGGACCTAGGAGGTCTGTGGAGACTGATGCACCAACCAAGGGGACCCTGACCCCTTGCTCTGGTGCAGCTGGTAGGGAGGTCAGTCTCCATGTAGGTCACCTAGTAACGGGAGGAGGGGTTGTCTCTGACATGGGCTCTGTTGCCTGCTTTTTGATCACTTCCCCATGATTGGGGCCTTGCCAGGCCACAAAGGAAGAGGATGCAGGCGGTCTTGATGAGACTTAAGAGGCTGAGGTCAGATGGTAAGGAAGGAGGGTTCCCTCTTTCTGAAGACTAGGGAAGAGGGATGGGGAGAGTAAGGGAGAGAGGAACTGACCAGAAGGAGAGGGAGAGGGCTACAATCAGGATGTAAAAACGAATAAATTATAAAAAAAATAAATTTAATAAAAAAGTGATCTAGTGAAAAGGCCAATAGCAAAATAAGGATTTGATTTTGAAAAAAAAAATTAGTCAGGTTACATTTGGCATTCAAAACTTCAAGAAACTTAGAGGGAAAGAAATTAAACTCAGCCATGGCAACGTTTCAATTTGAAATGGCATGTTTTAATTGTGTAAATGTATCATGATGCTTCAAAACCCCGATGGAAATCTATTAAGATTTTTTTTTTGAGGTACAGTGACCTTCTGAGCATTCATTGCTACTCTCTGTGCTTTAAAAGGTTGATTCCTTAAGAAGGGAAAAGGGCTGGTCTCAGTGGCAGAGAGCTTGCCAGAGAGGCGAAGGCCTAGGCTTGATCCACAGCATCATAGAGACAGAAACGGAAGGAGAGGAGGAGCAGGAGGAGGAGGAAGAAGAGAGCAAAGGGGAGAGGAGAGAGAACATGAACACCAAAATCACGGTGTTCTGCTGAGCGTTCAATGGACACCGACCCCTTCTGACAAGACTACCCTACCTCCATAGTTTCACGACACTGGCTCCCAGCACACAGCATTTCTCCAAGCGTCTTGTCTGACCATCTGCCTTAAGTATTTTCTTCGAATCATTTATCACCTGCCATGTTATAAAGTTATTTTCTAGTTTAATGTATTTTATTTTAAAAAGTGATTTTTTTTCCCACTCTCAGTGGGTGTTCGATGCTTTCGTAAGGTCACACTTCACCTGCAGATTATGTGCGGACTGCAGACACACGCTCTGTGCCGGCTTCCTCCAGCAGATATGGGCTTCATCCCGCAATGGAGGTGGTTCTCATTGTACCTGCCTCCATTTCCAGTTTCAAGAGCTAGGGAGTGATACAGCCAGGGGATATGATCCCAGAGAAGATACTTGCTGCTGGACATTCTTTTATATGTAACAAAATATTTTGGTGCAACAATAGTAAAATAAATTGCATAAAATCAGCTTTCTGGAGTCCTCCATGTAACCAGGCCACTAGTAATGTAATGCCAATAAAATCACTAACTATAAAGTGACACTTTTTTTAGGAAAGAGATGAAAATGTGGACCGTGGTTTCCACTTACTTCATGGTATTAATTCATGGGTGTGCACGCATGTGGTAGGTTTAGGCAGATTCTTGGGAATTATTAGTCAGCCAAACTGATGAGCTTCAAGGTCAGCAAGACACTCTATCTTAAAAGTAAGGTCGAGAGCAATCTAGGAATATGCCCCCTGCCAACCGCAGGCACAAGTACGAACCTGCAAGGATACGTGTCCCTTTTATGTTCACTTCCCCACAAATTTATCTTTTCATAACACTTTCCCTCTTAATGGCATCAGGACAGTGCCCCGTATTTTATCTTTGCCTTCTCTTGATTTCTACCGTGGCTTATAAACCAAGTGTTCCCTCAATCCCACACTCTAGGGCCTCTAAATACAAGTTGGAAGACTTAAAATCTCCTAGCAACCTCAGAATGGCTAAGAAGGCAGAAGTTCTGCAGGCACCCAGCTGCTCCAAGGAGAAGGGGGACGGAGAGATAATCAGCACCTTCTGCTGCTGAAAACCCATGCTTTCCAGCCCCCGTGCTCCACTCACTTGCTCCCTTGGTCCCTTCCCACCGCGTTCTTCTCCTCGAGCCCTTGCTCCCTGCTAGAGGTATGAAAAAAGCAAAGCCCCCGTTAGGGTGAGTTTGAGTTCATACCTGCTGTTTACGTTACGCTGCATGGAGCTTTGTAGGCGTCTATGCACCTTCTACTGTAATGTTTTGTGTTACTTTAACCACTATCACTGACTGTCTCTCCCAAGGCTTCTTATGCAGGGCTCCAGAGCTCTTTCCTGCCAGTACTGGACTAGAAGAATCTCCCACTCACCTACATGCTGTTTGCCCTGCTGTGGTTTCTTTCAGAGCAGGGCCTACAAATTCACTCATCTGTAATTTTAGCTTACTGCATGTTCAGTTCATGAACACACATTTGACTGAAGCAGGAAACAAGAGTCCAGGGCATGCTTGTAGTGAGCTGCACCTGAGGGCCAGAGAGACGCTGTGGGCTATCTCTCCCACTCCAGCCATGGGAGTAGGACAAAACCTTAGGAATGGCTGACATTAACTCGTATGTGCTTTTCTGAAATATTTACCCTTGCTCATTTCCATCAGGCTTTCCTCACAGGGTGATCGAAGGACAGTATTCATCAAAGCTGCACAGACAGTGGAATTTCATCAGGGAAACAAAATACAGACCCACGGCTGACTACACTCCACATCTGTCTCCCCTGAAGGAAAAAACATTTGCAAACACTAAACTTCCAGTGTTTCCTTTACAAACACAAACCAAATAAACAAGCACAAATGCAGCATTTTCTTCGTAAGGTACTACCACCATGGTGCCAAAGTGCTAGAGAGAGCTTTAAACTTGGGGTCTGACGACAGAATACCAAAGTGGTTTGCCCAAGGCGACATATGAAAGGAGAGAGAAATACCAGGCAATGTAGTTTTGGTGGAGTAGAAATTATACCTAGAGGGGAAGAATTATAATTTAAAAACAGAAATATTGATTGATTATAGATTGGTTTTAGAGGTTCAGATGATCCTCCTGCTGCTAGCAATAGAGAAACACTTAAAGAGGCTCCAAGGGAGGGGGAGGTAGCCTGATCTCAGCCACACATAAGCAAGCATCCATTGCTTTCAGAAGACATCGGCATTATAACAGAACCCAAAAGAAACATATGCACACTTAAATTAGGATGTGACGATGTTTCATCTACAAAGGAACTAATGACTGAAGGGAGAGCCAGATGTGGAGAAATATGCCGGAAGACATAGGTTCTACCGCAGAGCTGGGCTGCCGTCCAATCAAATTACCCTGAGAAGAGGGAGGGCAACTACGTCAGGGGAAGATAGCATTCTGTCACGCCAGGTTACCCAGGATGAAGCAGAGATCATCATCTCCCATGGGCTGCAAAAACAGGCTTCACAAAGGAAGCAGAGGAATTGATACTCTGATCTCAAACTCTCCCTTCCACCTTCCACAAGAGTGTCTCGTTGGGCAAACCCAACAAACAATGATGTCTAGGAAGACAGCAGACACAGAAAAGCAAATAATGGACTTGGAGCCTCAAGCACAAGGCTTGAGTTCTTCCCCACAGTGAAGAAAATGCAGTTTTCTTCATTTTTAGCTATTTTTTACTAACAGATGAACAAAGAGAGACACTGTTCAAATAGAGGAAGCCTTTACCAGTATTCAGGGATAGTTAATCACCAGTGATTATGTCATGAAATTGTATTTGTTTTTAAACAACAAAGGCATTTATATTGAGTTTCTGTTAGAGCCCCACCTACTAAACGTTGAGGGTGAGGAGGTGTGTGGTCAAGAGAGAGCAGAGTCAAGAAGGGCTCCAAATTTGAAATAGGGTAATTTGATCCACTGTGAAAAGCTATCTGGGAGTTATTCACAGCAGACACTGATCACAGACAATTAAAAAATAACTTTGTTTGAAAGCACATATTTATATCAATAGTTTAATGTACTGTTTAATCAATTTAGTTTTTCAAGTTAGATGGCATAGTAAGAAGCTTCCAGGAGCAGGAATGTAGGTGCTCCTAAGGAGCCATGATTTGTAACTTCGAACCACTTGGTCCCATTACCAGAATCCTGCTTTGTACATGGGTGTCTATAAGTCATAAGTCCTACATTTCTGTACCAATGAATGAACATAAGTTTTCCGGCTTTTGAAAAACATAGGAAGAATTTTATAATTGGGTGTGACAAGAACTGTCCTTGGGTAAGACAACAAACTATCCTTGGTAGGTAACAGATCAGAGATATGGTCTCATTTCAGCTCCTTAATTGTGGACAAGTATGCCGATTCTTTCTGCAGAGAATCCCTGTGCTCTGCCAAACCTTTCACAAATGTCCGTATCCAACAGTTACTCTTTTTACTCTTTTACTGTTTTATCTCCCTTGTTTATCACAGCAAACTGAGGAGCTGCCGTGACAGGTTCCCCCTGTTTGGCTTCAGAGAACACTGAGTTTTATTAACACAACTTCAGTAAATTATTCATGGACTTAAGGCTAATGGGGCTGGCATTCAGACTCTGTCTGGCCTGACAACAAACTAATTCCATGCTATTGCATTACAAACCTTTGAATAACAGTAATAAAAAAATAGATCATATGGAGACCCATTATAAAGGTACAGGGCTATAGCATTACACTGATTTTGTTTTACACATTCCAATGTGTAGCATCACTTCCAACATGCATCTTTTCAAACAGAGTACTCTATTAATCCTTTGCATTAATACTTTATCACATGTAAATGCTTTTCAATCTCCCTGTGACGGAGACAGATTTTCAAAGGCTAGACTTAGCGACAGTGTGTTTGAGGTTTTTTAAAAAAAATGTGAGCACTCTCTGAAAGAAAAACGAATCTAGTGGAGAAACACAAAAAGCACCTGTTCCATTGTTTCAGAATTTATCCTTGCAAACTTCAGAATGATGTTCCACCTTTCAGTGTGGCTGCTGGCCTGCATGAACCCAACATGGTGGCTAATACTCTGTGGCACACACCGCGTGCTGTTGATGCTAGGCTGTATAGTTCAATTCTTACTACAGGTGTTCTCTGTTTAGACCCTCCTGAGCCAGACTACTCTCCCCTCCCCCAGAAGATAAATCACTGAAGAAAATAAATATCTGGGTGCGCATATGGAGAGAATGCAGAGGCTTAATAGAAGCATGTGTCTGAAAAACACTGCGAAACATTGTGCAGATTTGTGTTCCCTTCTGAAGCTCCGTGTCTGTCCTTGCAGTTCCTTTTCTGGATACAAGAAACACAAGCCTTTCTGAACAAGCAGTAGGCCTCAGCCTGTGTCTTTCTCTCCCAGCATTTGCGCAGAGACAATCTTCCTACTTTGAATCTCTGCCAAGGTGACAGGAGGCTACATCAGGGAAGTTATTTTTAGAGTCTAAATAGTATCATCTTCCAGGGGGCAGCACCAGCTATTTAAGGTGACAGAAAAGTGGGAGGGTCCCCCAGCAGGTACCCACCTCTACCTTTGTGGTTGAGTGATAATCACCCAAGGTCTTAATAAAATAAATTTCGTCAATTTTTAAATTTTCAGTTGCTAACTAAAAATGTCTACAGACATTTCCACAAGCCCAAACAAAGGCATACTCTTTGTTCGTGAATGGAAATGAATACAGTAGGGAAATAAATCTATTAACTTAGAGGAGTTAAATAATAATATGTTTTGGTCTCCTGGCATACTATCATCATGTTCATCCAATCCATTCCATTTTAGTGTTTTTTTAATGTACTTAGTCCCGGAGATGTGAGCACTGGAAATTTTAAATTACATTTTTTTAACCACCAGTCCATTGAAGTGTACAATGCTGATAAGGCAATGAAAAAGTAAGATGGTGCAGGCTAGAATAAAAACTATTGGATGCTAAAGACACTAGATAATTTACGAATCATAGTGTTGGGAGCTGGGGGCAGCCTCAATGGGTAGAGTCTGTTGTGCAAGCATGAAGAGGTGAATTCAGATCCTCAGCACAAGGCAAAGGCCAGACAATGGCACACGTCTGTAACCTCAGCTCTAGTAGACACATAACAGGCTGATCCTGAGGTCCTGATAGCCAGCCAGTGTAGCTGAAGTACCAGCTCCAGGTATGTAAGAGAGAAGACACCAGGTGTGGCCCCCAGTATCCACTGATGTAAGCACAGGCAAATAAACAGATGTGCATGCAAATAATATGAATAAACAAATGAATAAATCTGAGCACAACCCTGAGTTTGAAAGACAGAATTTGATTTGGCAAAGAGATGGGTTTTCCAGGATGCCACTACAGGTGGGTAAAGCTAATAGCAGAGACATTAGCGTGCTTGCGCTAGAGAGCAGAGTGGAAATCGTGAAAGGGAACCAAACTAATGATAAGCTGACTGAGATGATCTGGGTTGCTTTGCAAAGGAATCATACCATTTTTACCTTTGCACGCCAAATCTCCATTCTTCCTTCCATAACACTGGGGCAGCATGACTCTAATGTTTCACTTTGTATATTCACCTTTAAATATCAACATTAAATTTCTCTCAACCTCTACATACATCCAAGATACTAAATATCAATTTGAGCATTTGGAGCCAATTTCAGGCAACCACTTCTTGTAAAAGCCAGATGATCACTGGGAATAGAATAGTCAATTATTAGAGAATACAGTTCTATCTCCAAAAAGAAGAAAAACAGGGCTGCCGTGTATAGAAAAAAATAATAGAAAGATTTTTGTGAAGCCATCACAAAGTGTAGAACCTAAGTACTGAAGTTGGGAAATAACAAGAAATATCTCTCCACTCTCTCTGAACTTGCACAACCTAAAAAGCACCTGCCCAATGTCTCAATTACTAGAAATATGGGACCCAGAAAGAGTCCCTTAGATAGCTACCGCATGATAAACATATACAACTTTAAAAATAAAAGAACAGATCTGTGTTTTGAAGCTTAGAAGGGAATCCAAAATAGCTTAACTGCATTATCTCATGACATTTACCCATTACTATTGATTGATCAAAGTGTTTTCATTGTCTACATACTGAGCTAATCCAGATTGATCACTCCAATATCTATTTAAGAATTAAATCAAAGGAGACTGTGCCATAATTGGTTGGCTCTAATCATGAAGGCAGGAAAATGAGTAGCACTGTGAATGCCCCTGATGTTTGATTTATTTTCCTAAAAGATGCAGAATTTCAACCACCCCCACCCCAATGAAGACACTACAAAACTGACAGATGAAATGTTCTGAGTCGGTTTTTTTTTATATATATATTTTTGCTCAGAATGTTGCATGTAATAAATCATTCACCTCAAAGATCACTAGGGACAAACTAAGATATATAAACATAGAGAAGAACTAAGAAAATTCTTCAACATTAGAAAATGCAAAACAGCTTGAATGACTTTAAAAAGTCTCATTTGTGCAGATTAGACCTGACACAGGCTTCCTTTTCAGTATCCAATACATTCTGGCCATTCTGATTGGTGAGCTCCCTGCTAGGGGTAAATCCTCATTGATCCAGATCCATAGAGAATGCCCCATTCACCTGTAGGTAGACTGTCTTTGTTAGTTAATGGATGACACTTCTTTCACCACAAGTATTCTTCAAGTTCTCTGTGTGTGCACACCCTGCCTTGCTGGAAATTACCTTAGTTTGTACCAGGCATCCTCCTATCTGTGGCCGTGAGGATAAGCTGCTAACAACACTGTACATTCAAGCGTTGAATGTGACAAAAAATATTCTGAATGAGAGAGATATGCTACATGGCCACCCAGCCTTGAAATCTACCTTTTAGGTAGGCGCTTCAGTAAAGAGAGGCAACTCACCCTCTCTCTGTTAATCTGCATTGCATCATATTTTCTGTCAACTCTCCTCAGAAGCAGTTTTATCACAATGCCAAATAAGCAGCTCTGTCTTCCAGAGTGGCTAGCAGAGTCTGATCGCTCCTTTTGTCTATGTGGACAAAAAGGTTGGCTACTTCACCCTCCAAAGGTTTACCCTGTCAGTGATATCAGGAGAGGAAGGTAGACCTGGTGGCTTAGAGGTATCATTCAGCTACAGGGGAAGTTACGGTTTGAAGAACAAACTTTCAAGGCCTGCCTGGACCATGTGTAAGGTCAAGCCAGCCTGGGAAAATTAATGATATCCATTCTCAAAAAGCAAAAAGTAGGCTGGGGATATTGATTAGTGGGATAACATGTGTCCGGAATGCCTAAGGTCCTAGGTTCAATTCCCAGTACAGATGGAAATATATAAAATACATGTGGTGTGTGTGTGTGTGTGTGTGTGTGTGTGTGTGTGTGTGTGAAGAATAAAGCTGTAATTTCCACAGGTATTAGGAGGACTAGAGCTAATATGAAATGGCATAAAATGCCTTTATTATTATTTACATATGACATCCTGAAAAGGAATGGAAATCTGCCTCTAGAGAGCCTCAGTGCATATTGTGTTCATGTATGGAAATATCACAGTGAACCCCACTAACGTGTACAATTACTGTGTGTTAATTAAAATGGACATTGTCAAATGCATGGCAAAACACTGATTTATTTCCATAGTCAAAGCTTTTAACTTCCTGTTCTCTCAATAACAATGTCCAAGCATTTAAAAACAGAAGTTACAGTTTCTGTAGACCATGACCTGGCAGCAATTTCCACCTCCTGCTGCGTATTCTCAAGTTCACAACCTCTGGCACCACAGAACCTGCACATCTGGAATGTGGACACACTCCTTCCCTGCAGCATCCCTCCTGTTCTCTCCTCATCCCTCCCCAACTCTGTTTCCTTCTGCTTCTTTCTTCTCCTCTACGGCGTCGTCTCTTCCCCACCTGCGCCTTGTCTTCATGTTAACTATTATTTACTTCTAAATTTACAACCAGAGTCTGAGATTTCATCTCAGATGCCACATGCATCCTTCTTAAGGCGCTTCGTTTGCCAGCAGGATTTGGGAGCAGTCTTTACTGAAGTCTTCCACCCTCCCACTTTTAACTTGTTTACGTGTAGAAGCAACAACAACAACAAAAAAATTATGTAACCATCTCATTAGAAAATGTCACGTTTCTTTCTTTCACTGACTATGAAGCCCTTAAAAGAATTGTATCATATATGGCTCTGTGGCCTTACGATGCCAAAATGAGACAGCTAAGAAATAAACATTTTAGTAGCTAACCATTCAATTAATGGCTAAAAGGAACAGAAGAAGAATATGGCTTAGAATGCTGGATGCAGTCATGGGCCATGTGGCTCCGGTGAAAAGATTCAAAGTCATAGAATAATCAATGTTAACTCCAACAAATCCAAGAGCAGCTGAGGCAGAGCTTGTAGGAGGGGTAGTATTTGAACTAAATGAGAAGATCCTGACAGGCATTCCAGGCAGAAAGTAAATTATATAAGCCTAGACAGATGTTCTGTTTGTTGCCAAGTCAGAGAAATACACCATGTATAGTATTGCAAATTAGAACGCCGTCTGTGACCACAAGCTAACGTACTTGAGCATGTGGGCACCGGCTGGTGGTAAGATTTGGAAGATTGTGGAACATCTGGCAGATGAGGTGTAGGCTGTAGGACCCATGCAGGATGGGTCTTCAGGGTTTTATCTTCCTCTCTCTTGCCTGCCACTTTCATGGAGCTACTCCTGAAGCTCTGCCTTCCTGACCATGATGGACTGAAACCCCTTGCAAACCTGAGCCAAAATAAACCTCTTCCATTATAATACTTCTGTTCAATGTTTTGTCATAGCAAAAACAAACAAACATAAAAGATAATAAACACTCCATCAAATAATGGCATGTGGTGGACTGGACAACAGAAAGCGATTTTATGTAAGACCAAAGGGGTTGGATGCTTTTTGTCCTTTATGCTACAAGAAATGAGATTACCCCCTGGAAAAGAATCAACTTAGCATAACATACATTCTGGGGGAGGGGAGGAGAAGGAGCGTGAATTGTAGGTAACTTTTTAATATCAAAGAAAATTAAAATGATGCACTAAACAATAGTCTAAGAGATTAAACTAGAAAACTGGAAAGTAACCCTTTAAGAAAAGGAACTGTACTCGAAGGGCCACTTAAATAGACAAGATGCAAACTCTGTTTTGGTCTTGTGCAGTCAAAGGGGAAGTGATGCAGCTGCAAGTGTTTCTCTGAGAGATTGGCTCTCTGTTATCACCACTAATATTTTTAGCAGAGTCCAAAAATTCTGTTGTCCTCACGCTACAGCACCCAGCCAGCAGATACTTCCTTATCACAGAGATGATGGAAGAGGAAAAAAAAAAAAAAAAAACAGCAACAAATATATAGATTCTGAAATGACACACTACCCTCAGTCCACCACGCCATGTGGTGAAAGAAGGGGAGTTATGTTGACAGTGGGTCATGTGTCCCCAAAACAGAATACAGCCTGTTGCCCTACCTTGTTGCTCTATGGTTAAAATATTCATCTCATGCAAGAGCCAACTGTCAGGATGCAAGGCAGTCCCCTCTCTGCAAAGGGAACTCTCATTGAAACCATCACCAAAGTGAACATATTGGTATATGGTCAGGCAGAATGGGACACACTTGGGTTCTCTGCATGGAAGGAGAATGCAGTGGCATGCCGATGGTCACACGCTACACACTCTCCAGTCTGGATGGCCAGGCTCTTGCTGCAAAGCGTCGTGGAGCACTGTTCCTACTGTAGTTGTGTGAGATGTCTTGAAGCGCCATCCCCAAAGTGACGGGAATGCTGTCTCAGCCTGCTATGCTGGCCTTTGTCTGGAACAGAGCTCAGTTCAGAGACAACAAGAGGAGGCAGAAGGCTTCTATCTTCTTTGTCTGTGTTTCTCTTATGTGGACATCTCAAGACTAGTCCAGAGACCTGTTTTCTATAGTCAGAGCCTAGGTTGCTGAGAGTAGAACACAGCTGATCCTCTCATCCTCCATAAAACTAGGTCAGGGTAGAGACGGGAATGTCCATGGAGAAGTAAAATTGCATGAGTGCCCACATAAACATCTACACACTCTTACTGAAGACACAAATGTGTGTGTCCATCTGTACATTCAACAGGTGGACATTCTCTGGGACACCAGGAAAATGACTATAACCAGCTGATGCCAAGCATGTTGAAACCGGTGCTCCGGTTTTTTTTCTCTCTCTTTATTAATTACACTTTACTCACTTTGTATCCCCCCCCCGTGGTTCCCTCCCTCCTCCCATCCCAATCCCTCCCTTCCTCCACCCTCTGGCTGCATACCCCTCCCCAAGTCCACTAGGGGAGGACTTCTTTTCCTTCCTTCTGATCCTAGTCAATTAGGTCTCATCAGGAGTGGCTGCATTGTCTTCTTCTGTGGCCTGGTAATGCTGCTTCCCCTTCAGGGGGAGGAAATTAAAGAGCAGGCCAATCAGTTCATGTCAGAGACAGTCCCTGTTCCTATTACAATGGAACCCACTTGGATACTGAACTTCCATGGGCTACATCTGTGCAGAGGTCTTAGGTTATCTCCATGCAGACTATCAATGTAGATACTGAGACTTATGGGCAACTTTTGGGCAGAGTGCAGGGAATCTTAGGAAAGAAGTGGGAAACAGTAAGATCTGGAGAGGACAGGAACTCCATAAGGAGAGCAACAGAACCAAAAAAATCTGAGCACAGGGGTCTTTCCTGAGACTGCTCCAGGTTTTTACCGTGATTGTTTTACCTTAAGGAAACAGATTAAATCACTGTGAACTACATAAACAGTGGTTTGTGATAATTCAATTAGGAAATTAGAGAAATCATCTGAATTTTAAGCACTTAAAAGCATTCATTACTAAGCATCAAGCAGTCGGGTTTGTTTGTTTGTTTGTTTGTTTGTTTGTTTTGTTGGAGAGAGAGAGTGCTACTTCAGAGACAACAGCTGTAAGTATACCCTGGCTGTGTTGACTGCTACATACCACACACCTGGAGGATACACAGCAAATATATTCAAAGAGAAACCCCTATTTCCAAGTCCCCAGCTAGTGCACAATTTAATGTAGTTTTCAAGAATGTTACCTTAGTACATTTATTTTAAATTTAAAAAAAAAAATGAAGTGATAGAATCAAATGTAGTATTTTAGAATTTCAACAAAAATTTGGTCAAGTGTGAGGTCCAATTATCAACAACTACTAAATAAAATGAAGGAAATATTAATACAATTTTGTATAATATGCTCATGTGAAAAACAGTCCCTGATTCAGTATATGGCAAAGAAATGCATAGGAACATTTAATAGAGAATGATATCAGAATGACTTATAAAATTAGGCAATATTGTTTTATTAAAATTATATACATCCTTAAATAAATTAATTTGAACTCATCTAGTTTTCTCTAAATGTGTTGATAGCTTACTTTGTAGCTTCATGATTTACTAAATAATATAGATAAGTTATTCTCTTATAATATAATATGATTATATAATATATAATTTTATATTATAATATAATAGAATATAAAATTCTCTCTTAGGGGAATTTCTTATGTATACTACAGCCTTATACATAATGCATAATGGAATGATTTAAATTTATTTGAAGATGGTCATTAGTGTAACAGTTAATAGAAATGAGGGCCTTCCCCAATTGTGATAATCACTGCTCTAGAAGGTCCAGGTCCCATGAATATATCAGCAAAGCACCAAGGTAAGACACAAATCTTCCAGAATCTCTTCATTAAGAAGGCATGAATTCATCTAGCTTTACCAAGTATCTACCAGTGCAGGACACAGAGGTTATATCATTAATCATCTCAGGCATGATGCCCACCCATGGGCAGCTGATAACCAAATGAATGAGGGAGATTCTTGGCACAGAGTGCTTTGGTTTTCCTTTTAATTCAATATGCAGCCTTTAAATAAACAGAGTAACTGATCCCATCTGAGAATGGCTAGCAGTGGGGTTCTCCTGGAAGGCACAGTGTGTGTGATAATCTCTAGAGAGAGGATTCTTCCCTGAAAACAAAACAAAAAAAAATTGGATGGCAAAACTAGAGATTTTGGAGGAAGTAATAAGCATAAGCCTTTAATGCAGAAGCCCAGCATAACCTAGGAAATAGAGGTGACTAGTCAGTGTGGGTAGGAAACAGTAGGGAGGGTGCTCCCAGCTGACTGTCCAGAGGTAGACTTGAGTCCCTTCAGAGGCTGGCTTTGACTCACTAAAAAGTTGCAATTTTACTCTGGGTAAATGAACACCAGGAAGGGATATGGCAACACAGAGACACAAAGACACAAGCTGATTTGAACTTTAAAAATATCATACAGAAATGAGCAAGAGAAATAGATGTGCCATTGAGTTAAACACTGCAGACTCAAAGACAGCCAGTCTCTTTTTCTGCAAGCTAACACTGAGGGAGAGCCAAAGAAAAGGCAGTGTTTCTTCTCAGGCCTTAAGTTTGAATTTTCTACCAAAGCTTCAAGACTTTACCTAAAGTATCTGTATTCCCTGGAGATTAAAACAGAATTCCAGAAGATCCAGCTACACTGAACTTGTATTCCTGCCTAGAACCAACTGGCTGGACCCAGGGGCAGCTGTTCCATTTCCCCATTTGGAAAGTCATATAAACATATGTTTATCACAGTAACTCTCCCATGTCAACGTATTAGATATTTCATTCACTTTTTTCACCTCCAGTGTGTGTGTGTCTATGTGTGTACAGTTGTAGTTGTCACTTCTTCACAGGGACTACAGCAACCAATAGTGACAGCCCCTGGCAGCCATTCTTACTCCTGTCACAGAATATAAGGCTAGGTATTGCTATCTTTATTTTTGTGATCTTGGTTTGCACACACCTCCCAGTTCTTTCCTCCATTTCCTCCCTACTCGAGAAGACTCATCAACTCTACAGGTGTGTGTCCATATCCTCATCTTGAGCTTTAGTTTTATGAGCCATTTTTCCAGATCCTGAGCTCACGTTTGACCAGGTCACTCTGAAGACATGCACACCTGAACACAGTACTTTCTAGATCTACTGTTGAAGTAATTCCCAGGGCTTCTTCACAACCAAGCATTCTAAAGCAAATGGCACGCTACTCAAGTTATTTTCTAACTTAATTGTAAGCTGAAAAAGCAACACACGCATAGCTCCTATTGCAAATGTGCAACTCCTTCAGGGGAAATTAACTAAAGTCTATTTCCAGGTTTGTCCTTTATCTCATTATCCTTGAAGGCTTAGATTTTTGTTAACTCATAAACAATGCTCTTAAAAAGACTACAACTACTTTAATTTGTTGATTCTGGCCAGTTAGTAGTATCTAGTCGTACATGTTCACTTCTCATTATGTATTCTGTTGAAGTTATGAGTGAATGCTAGGTCACTGAATATATACTCTGGTGTCTCGCTTTGAACATATTAATCTACAAAATAAAGCATAAAGTATCCTTTATGATAAGGTCTCCAAAATAAGAAACACAGTCAATACCACAGTCTTCCTCCAATACCAGCACTTTCTCAACTGTAGACTCCGCCTTCTAGCTCACATGCTGCTGTCCTAAGCCTATTTATACTCTGAAACTGTGACATCTCTCAGAATAATACATTTTGCCAAGTTAGCTAAGATTTCTCTTGGTCTCATGCAAAGCAGCTCAGTGGGCATTGTCTTTGTGAAATTCTGAATCAGTCTGGAGAATGTTTCTCCTTAGGAGATGTCATGCTCATCATTATTAATCATTTATGCAAATAGGTTTATCAAAATCTGCTTTTGAACCCAGGTTTGAAGTGTGCTTTCTCACTGTGCTCACATTTCTTTCCTTGTCTCTCTGTGAATTTCTTGGACAGAGAAATACTTATCTTGAAACTGAAGTCTGTTATCTCTGCCTCTATCAATATTACATTAGAGACAATATGGTCAATGAGTCTGTTCCCCTTAACACAGAAAAAAAAAATAACCCTGACAAGATGATACTGCCCCATATACCCTAACACAACCTGAACACATAACCACAGGGGACACAATTATGTTCCATGACTCTTAACCAAATAAACATCTTAGTGTGTTGCTTGCAGGAAATAGTCAAGGAACTAAATTCATAGACTGACCTTGTTTCCCAGCCTTGCTTTATTCAAAAGAACCTGATAGGACCATTTACTTTTTCAGGGCAATGCATACCAAATTTTGAAATAATGCCAGAACTAGTGCATTTTTCCTCTATACCAAAACCGCTTGTATAGAGGCAAATTGATTTGCCCCAAATCAACAAATTCAGGTTAGAAGGTAGAAATAAAGTCACATGAAAGACCAAATTGGGCTATTTTGGATCTGTTAGCCTTATGATGGGATGTTTTAATTTATGCATCATAGAAGCCTCTTTACACCACTCTGCCTGTAATTGCAACAGCTCACGATGCTTGCCTGTTCCTTGGTTTCATTTCTGTTCTGGAATAGCTGGTAAAATGTCACTTTATGTAACAGCTGATTTGCTGGTGCAAGTGCATTTTAAGACAGATAACCTGCTTTACCTTATCAAATCGTTAATAATAATAGTAATGAGGATGATGAAATTATAATAGTCATTTTAACATGCTGTGGTATTAAATCATCACCTAATAAAATAATGTGTTAATTTTTCATTTTTCCTAGTTTTTTTTATGTGAGGCAAATTTCCTATTATATAAAGTTCCATCCTCTATGCAGCCTTTCATTCGAGGTCCTTACTGTTACAGGAGACCCACGTAATATAATTGTCTTTCTAATAAACAGTTCTGTGCTAAAAAAAAAAAAAAAACACCAGTTTTCTCCAGGACAATAGTGTACTTAGTCTTACAAAGTGGATCTGAGTCAGTAAACACCAAACTTACTAATGCTGTCCTGAATTTTCATGCCCTGCTTCAGGCAATGAGACTGAAGAAGGAGGCTGTGGGGACATTGAGAAACTTGTTCTCCTGGCCAAGAGAAAAATGAAGCTGCCATCACTGGCCAAATTCTCAGAGGTTTGAATGACAACCTGACTCTGGAGCCATCATTAAAGAGGCTCCATAAAGAGGAGGGAAAGATATGAATGGTAACATGGTAAGGAAACCACTTCCTAGACTGGACGACTTTGTGGTGGTCTTTATGCAAACCACTGCAATAACTACACACTTATTCATCAGACATGAAGAAGATCAGCTCCCCTCTAAGATCCGAACTGAAGTCTCTGACAGGCAATGGATTGACTTTCTGGCTGATGGAACTGCCTTTTTATAAAATACCTAACGTTTCTCCATTTTCCTAGTTTCACTCTAGAATCCTACCTTCTTTTATAACTTTTGAACAGTTCATTCCTGACGCTTAATTATGCCTCATATATTCTTTCCATGGCCCACGAAAGGCCTTTACAAAAGGTTCTTACTCTGTCAGGGAAGTCTTCCGCCATCTTTGATTTTCCTCACTGAAAGTTCTAGTCGCATAGGCATATTATGCAGCTCAGAAAATACAGTCATGATTGTTTCCACAACAAGTGCAGGCATAGGCTCACCAAGGGACAAGTACACACGACTGTTGACAAGACACCATTCATAATAACGCTGAAGTGAGAAAGATATAAATGGTCATCAGAGGTCAAATTAATGATATATGTGTGTATATGTATATGTAAATGTATATGTATATATTTGTGCATACATTTGAGCAAATTACAAAGCACATGCAAATAGACCGGTAGAATTTGCAAAAATAACCAAAGATGAACCAAAGATATGCAGAAGAAGATCTGTTGTATCGTTTTACTCATTTAAAGTTTTAGAACAAATGAATAACTGTATTGTCAGGGCAAGATAATTGTTGTCCTTAGGGAAGGCAGTGACTGGAAGGAGGCACAGAGGAGCTCCTGGGCTGCTGGTGACATTCTGTTTTCCTTCTGTGTGGTGGTTACAGGGTAGTGTTCACTTTGTGGAATTGTACTAATGGTATATTTGCAATCTGTGTAATTCTTTGTAAATAATATTTAAACAACAGGGTTCAAACAGGAAGTATATCACATTACAAATAATCAAAATAAGATTTTTCTTTGAAATGCTTCCTCTAATGTCACTTTATTTTAGCATTTTCCCCCCCTTATTTCTATGTAACGATTTGCCATCACCAACCTAAAACACACATCCCAGGCTGCTTTATATAAGATGTTGGGGTGAACATATTTCTTTTCCCTTCCATAAAACTGATGGAGGTGACCCTCTTATTTGCAATGTCATTCTGCAGTGCACCAAGCAGGCTATGAATCATCCTTGACCAGGGCTTCGTTTCAAAATGGCTTCCTGTGAGATCCATGTCCCGGATATTTTGCTCTATTCTATGCATTATTTTGAGTTTTTACGTTGTAATAATGTGAAACTTTGGGTTTTGAAAAGCAGGTGTATCATGGTAGATGGTATGTTAGATTAAGCATTCAGTGCTCTTTACTAGAAATATTTCATTGCCTTTATGGTTACCTGTGGAAATTTATCTCCAAAGATGCATCCCCGATTTCCTGAATTGAATTATGTCAATATAAATGTTTGCCTCAAAAAACACTATGTGCTCAAAGAGAGATGATGGACACGCAAACTCTAAACTTGTAAACTCTAAAAATCACACTAGAAGCACTAGGCTAGAAGCAATGCTCATGATTCTCTTATAGGTTAGTAGAATTTCCTAGCTTTTTCCATGTCATGCACAAACACAGAAAATTATAGTTATTACACTACATACTTAAGTCAAATAACAAAGCTTCTAGAAAGCACCATTTAAACTAAAGCTCTAGTTTATTGGAACTGAAATTTCTGGCTAGAAGAGATCAATGTGTTTTGTATTTCCCTTGGTTATCATGAGAACATCCCTTGATAGATGGAGCTCAAATACAAAAGGAGGTTCTAGGAGACAGATGGCTCCAAGCATCATCTTGAACTCATCCCACCCATCACAGAAGAGCATTCACAGCACAGAGTCAAGCCCCCCAAGCATGGCTTGAAATGTTTACTTATATTTATATGGACCTTCTTCTGGTATCGCTCCAAGAAAAGCTCTTGAAGCTGCATTGAATTGTACCTTATACTCTCATAAGATTTAATTTATGAGCCACTGATACATATTTGAGAAGGAAGGAAATACTTGTTTCACACACTTTCTTAATCGTATTTAAAGTCAAGAGAGCCTTATCCTCAGTTAATGTAGAAATGGAAACTCGAGCACTCATTTTCTAGTGAACTGTTTTTAATTATTTCCTTTAATCCCACAGAGAATGTAAAGATTCTTTGCACACGTTCACAACAGTAGGAGTCAGTGTTCCTCTGAACTTATGAGAATCTAGAAAGGTAGATAGGAAAAAAATGGTTGTTGTACATTGAGCAGAGTTCATGAAACTGTTCATTTCTTCAGTCTTTCCAAAAGTACCACATAAAATGATTTAAGGTGACATCCAGATAAAGCCCTTAAAATATATCACAACTTTATTGAAATATAATTATTGAAATAACTTGTCTTGTTGGAAAAGTGCAGCAGGCTAAACCATTGCTGAGATGGCATAAGTCGATTTTTAGGTATATTGATTTAAATGGTAATTAGTACTATTGGGAGAGTACAGATAGAGTGAAAATATGCAAGTGTGTGGGTTTCTTTAGTCGGGAGCTGCTGGTTGGAAACATTCGTACTTTTCTTTAGATATAAACTGCTGGATGGAAAGTCTACCTAAAGGTTCCCTCTCTTTCAGAACAGTTCCGGTGGATATTCCATCCCATATTCACAATAATAGAGACATGATCTCCAAGGTAACACCACTTCCTTGAAAACTTATCTCAACAAATAATTTTGGAGGTAACCAATTTAGGAGACCAGCTGACACACAGAAAGTCACAGGTGGTGGCAGAGGCTACGTTATGCTCTCAATTTTTAGACAACATATCTTTTCGCAGATTCCTTCCTTGACTCCAGCTTGCTCATCAGTAAGAACAGCTATCCTGGACATTCCTTGTAGAAACACCAGTGCAGGAGAAACACCGAAACACAAACTCCATCATGAGCACAGTTAGCTGGTAAGCATGCCAAAGGACCTGCTTGTTACCCAAGTGGCCTAGACATTAAATTTCAACTTCTCTGCTCACTGTATCCACCTATCTAAAAATAGCTAAAGGTTTACAATTTTGTGGTGGCTTTTACTCATTGAAGGCCAATGTAAAAAGACTTCAAATACTGACGTGTGTGTGTGTGTGTGTGTGTGTGTGTGTGTGTGCATGCGTGCACGTGCTATTTAAAAGCAAACAAACTAATGTACCAACAATAGTGTTTTGATCCCACAGATCAGAAAAGAATGACAGAGCTGAGCTCAGAAGTTTATCCTAAAGCCTAAGAACTGAAATGTCAAGTTTTATGCTCCTACACACCCGAGTTGAACTCAAAGGTCTCTGCGGGCCCCACCTACCTCTCAAGAGCACATAAGAATCACTGGCTCTTCCTTTCAATGCATGTGTCTTGACTCACAGTATGAGGCTTGAACTGACTTCATAAGTCATATGGCTTTTTTCTACACAATAGACAAAATAGCCACTGTGTATTCTCTGTAATTTTATGATTCTACTTCCTTTTGAGGTCAGCCCTGCCTCTCAATCTATAAACCCTATTTTTACTTCCTGGAAATCATCAGAATATCATATTCTACTAGAAGTCCTCTTCTCAAGGACATATGATTTCACATCTTGTCAGCTCTCTATGAATCATGGTTTCAAATCCTGCTGATACTCCCATTGTCGGACAGCATGCCACCTCAGAACTAACATAATTTCCCCCTCCACACCTGCACATGTTTTGTGATGCAAATGGAGCACCGTGACACAACCCTGCATTATTGCTTCATTCCTTCTCTACAGAGGCAGATGAAAGTCTAGCTGTTGCAACCAGAAAGACACCAGTGGAACTCTAGGACTTGCTTTCATGTTTTAAGAAGGGGCGGGAATAAGACCAATGTATAATTCAATACTTTTATTAGCCAGAATCCAAAAATTATCCCAACCTGTGAAGATATCCAATGAAAAAAATACTGAACAAAGAAAGCTACATACCAACAAAGACATCTTTTGTTTGCGTTTGCATGAACATATATGAATATATAAAGTACCTGTTCATACCTTTATAATCCTTCTCACTCTATATTACAAACACATATATTTATACATACAAACACACACACAAAGACATGAGCTTTCCTCAACTTCCTCCACTTATTTGCATTCACGACATCTGTGAGATCAAAGCGAGGAATGTATTTGCATACTAAATCTCATATAAAAAATACAGACCTTGTCAAAATTCACTCTGTAAACTATAGAACCAAGGTCTTTGGATTCCAGGGCAGCCTCCCTATGCAATGTAATATTTCCTAAATAATCAACTTTCTGAAATTCTAGATGGGTCTAAGGCTCAGTTTATCAGTCTCATACTATAAAGCTTAACAGTCTCCTTAACCCAGTTACTGGGGTGTGTTCAAGCTGGATGTGGCTTGAATATGGCTATTTATATAATATTCATGTATCTTTCTACAAGACAGAAAAGCACATGATACTCACTTTTTAAATGGGAACCACTTGATTCAATTCCTGATCAAATATTTCCTAATTACAAACAGTGAGAGCTAGATAGACACTTCCATAAATACTGCTCCAGAGAGACTCACAGATTTCCAAATTTAATACAGCTTGGGAATACTGAGAGACAAAATTAAACTGCACTCAGTCCACAGAGGTATGGGATTTGGTGTGCTTCGTTCCGTAGTAATGAGGACCGTCCTAGAGCCTGGCACATGCTGCATAACAGCATACCAATGTGCTATGACCCCAGGCTTCCTCTCCTTAATTAATCAATTGCTGTTTATGGTTTTACTTTGAAGCAGCGTCTCACAAAACTCTACAGGTTAACCTTCAACTTACTCTCTCTCTCTCTCTCTCTCTCTCTCTCTCTCTATATATATATATATATATATATATATATATATATATATATATTTGCCTAGGCCTCTCTAGTAAATAGAATTTAGAATTATATGACTTTACCAGGAGGTCTGGCCAAATATCAATCTAAACTTGTAATTACTTAATTTTAGTGTGTTGGGGTATGAGAGAGAGAGAAAGAGAGAAAGAGATGTACACATGAATATGCTACAGTATGAGTATAGGTGTTAGAGGATAAGCCTCAAGAGTATGTTCTTTTCTTCAATTCTGATGCTCCAGGGATCAAACTCAAATCACCAGACTTGCCTAGCATCTCCCTGTCCCACCCCCAGCCTCCACAAGAAAAGTCAAAGCAACAAGAATTAGTATTTACAAGAAGTCAAAAAAGAATTGCCACCCTTCACTAGTGGATGCTTATACTATCACAGTACCTCAAGTTGCTTAAAACAAGTCCCCATGTCACGTCCCACGATGATACCAGGCAAGACTTCCCAATACATGAACAGGAATTCTGACATGGGGGTCAGAAGTCTTATGTAGAATAAGACAACGTGCCTCCTTAACAAGCCTGATGCAATTCTCTTGTGGCTATCTCAGCCTGGCATTTGGTAGCCACAAGGCCACTTGTATTTGCCACATACCCTTGCCCCTGCAGCAGCTGCATCTTTATCTAGCCAATCATTGCCATTAGCAAACAGATGCGTTCGAATATTTTCACACAGTGATTCCCCATGGTCTCATATCCCCCTCATTTTTCTATGAACTTTACTGCAAAACTCCTAGAAGGTTTTTCTGTCTGTTGTCTTTGCTGCCTCAATTTATAGATTCCTGTGCCCCTTCATACCCAAAAAGTCACTGAAACTGCCTACCCAGGTTACCAAAAACATCCACGCTTTCCAATCTGATGATTCTCTTTGGGTCTGCATGTTATTGCCGTCTCAGGTCAGTTGTTCCTTCCTGACACCTCCTTCCTGTATCTGCCAAATTTTCTCCATCCTCTAGTGACTCCCCTGGGTCTCTTTGGAAATATTTCATTTCTGGTAGCTGAATATTGGAGCACCAATGTTTATTCCCCAGTGTGGTATTTGTCAACTCCTATACAAACTAGACTAACTACAGTTCTTTAGTCCAAAATACCAACTATATGGTGATGACCCACATATTCATTTCCACGGCCCTGCCTTCTGCATTTCAGAGTTCTGTTTTTTATTCAATGTCTCTAGTGGTATCAGGTGCGACACACTCAGAATTGACTATTCAAGTTTTCCCTGAATAATATTATTCTATCCTATTTTCACTGCAGTAAAAGTTGTCACTCCAGCTAATGCTCAGGCCTAACTACTTGGGCCATCTTTGATCCTTCTCTATCTCTTAGGTACTCTTGTTAACCAGCTACCAAATTCTATCAGTTCTGCTTCAAGCACATCCTGGCTCAGGTCACATGTCACCACCTGACACAGTGTACTAGCCTAGGAATTTCACTAAAGAGTCTGTGACAACGAACAAAACTGTCTCCCTACCACTGTACGTTTTCATACTGCAGCCACAGAAACCCAATTAAGGTAAGGGTAGCTTATTTTGGCCTTATTCAAAACCTTCCATGATAAATCCTGCTATCACACAATCCTCCAAATAAATTCCAAAGTGCTTTCCAGAGCGTACGAGGCCACAATTAATCTTCCCTCCTATCCCTCATCCTCACTTTGCTCAGTCATACTGCTTTGTGGCTTTTCATGCCCAGGCTTTCCCTCTTCTTGTTGGCCCTTGCAATGGGAGCAGTTTTTCTCAATACATCTGAAGGCGTGCTTACTGCCTTTGACCACTCCCTCAGAAAAGGCTATCTATCTAGAAAGTTCTTTCTTTTGCCGACTGTCCCCTTAATGCATTTACTTCTCCCGACACCACTTAGTACCAACCGAAATTATCTTACATGCGTACAAGTTGTTTACTTATTTATTGCTTTACTTCTGCACTAGTAAGTAGGTTCTCAAAATAGACCTCACTTTGCTCAATGCTGAATCCCTAACAATTAGAATAGTACCTAGAGAAAAAATAAAAGTAGGTCATCAACAAATGAATGAAGAAATGAATGGAAGAACAAGTAACCCATGAGCCTACACCCCATGCTCCTTCTTCATTTTTGCCCTACTGCATATTTCCTCTTCAAATAAAATGCTTTTTCTTAACCTGTTCTATGCCAGGTGGGTGACTGTAGCTCAGGTGCCACCTGCCTTCAATGATCATCCTTTCTGATCACACACACAAACACACACACACATGAATACACACGTGTACACACACGGACACTCTGACCACCACCACTCCCATCCATAGGAACTATCATTCACTGTTCTTTGCCTCTGGAGTAAATTATGCTTTTTAGTCCTTAAGATGTCTGTTTTTTGGTTTTTGTTGTTGTTGTTTGTTGGTTTTGTGGACCTTTGTTGTTGTTTTGGTTTGTTTTTGCATATTATGAAGCCCTTGAAACAGGCATTGATCTCTCCTTCTATGCCCAAATTCTAATACACAGCAGGAAACCCACAATTTATGTACCTGTTAAATCATTAATCTACATGAATTTTCACAACTTTCTGTTGTGTCTTGTTTGCTGTAGTTGCTGATGTTAGTTGTTTCTATTCATTATTGTGGTTGCCTCACCTGAGAGGGTTACAAGCACTCACTGGCATAAGTTGATCTGGATATTAGAGTTCATATCCTCGTACACTGTGGTTGCTAACTCTCAGCACAAGACTGTAAAGTGAATTTGAGTCAACAAATACCCTTTGCTTTTATCATGTTATCCCACTCTGTGGCAAAAATGAAAATTTTCTATTGTTTGCTGGAAGACCATTCTCTTCAGGCAGCTTCACAATAAGGTAGTAAGGTGGAAAGCACTGATTTTAAGCAACGAGGTTCTACTAAAAACCTCTATATACCAAAGAAGTCACTTGTGAGCAATTATTCATGCTATCAAGGCTAACTCTCAGAATAAAGACACTGCTGACAAAAACTAGCTTGTTTTTAAAGTAAGATTCTGCTATACTAAATATATTTTCTAATTTATCAAAATATAAATCCTTTTACAATCTGTTAATGCAGATCCACTATAATGCACATAGTGGGTCTTCATACTGTTGACTGTGAAAACATAATACCTATGAGGGTAAGTTTCTTCTAACTTGAAAAACTTCCTTTAGCAGGTGGTAAATTTCATGCCTTCAGGTAGAGATTAGAACATCTACCTCGTGTTGACCAATGTTTTGTTTTGAGAGGGCCTCCTTTTTGGAAGATCAGTCATTTCTTACTCTCTGTCCTTAGAGATTCTGCTTCTACCAACTTGTAGCCGACACCTCCAGCATGTTAGGAGCTGGATGTATTCTGACATCAGTTAAGCTTATGAAAATGTGAAACTTTCCACCAATATCATTCTATTTGAACAGTCCTTATTTCTTGTTCTTAGAAGACTTGTATTGTTTGTCTTCAGGGCATGTGACAAGATCACTCTAAGAAGACGATGGCACAAAAGGAGTCTCTGCGGTCTACTCAGAGAGAAAGAAGTTCGGAGGTGCTGTGCTGCAAGGTGCATGTCTGCCGTCTAGTATTAGAAATGAGACAGTGCAAATACCCAGCAGTGTGTTGCAACTACTATGCTCACTTTTCTTAGTCTTGTCATGGGAATGAATGTGCACTGGATGACAAGATGATCTAGTCACAGGCATCTTCAACAAGAGAAGCGATGGCCCTTGGGGATCCCTTAGCAGGGATAAGTTCTCTCAGGAAATGGAATTTTGCCTAATTGCTAAGAAGACAAATTAATACTCACCATGCAAAGACAGGACACCATTGAAGAGAAGTGGCTGGAAAACTAGCCTCTGGTAGGTATGGCAAGCTTCCTATGGTAGCAAAGGACCAGCCTGTACATTTCTGTTCTGAGCTTGCTATAGACAAGCCTTTCTCAAGAATTCGAAACAAATTACTGCAAAGATGCATTCTGGCTATTCTTAACATTGAAAAGGGGTAACAATAATGTTCCTGTGGCTCAGCTGTCCTATCTCAGAGTGATAGAACTGGTGGAAAAGTCATACAGACTGGGGAAGTCTGGGCTAGATAGGTAAGAAGGAGTTCAGTATTGTACATCATGGAATATTAAGAATAAGTGAAGCATCAAGGACAACTAATGATATTCCTACTAGGCTAATTCCCCGAACTCTCATTATGAAAAATCACCTAAAGTCATTCAAGTATCTGTTATCAATGAATTATTCTCCAATGGCATTTTATTTTATTGCTATTGCTGTTGTTGTTGTTGTTGTTGTTGAGAATGGAACACAATCTGCAGTCCAGGGAGCCTGGAATTTATTATGTAGCCAAAGATGGCTACACATTCATATTCACAGCAATTTTGTCTTAGTTTCTGATTGCCTGTATTATAGACATAAGCTACCACACCTGGTCTTTTTTTAATGTCTTGATTTTATGTATTGATTTTATTTATTGATTTATGTATTGGTTTTTATGCTCTGACTGCATGTACCCCAGTATAGATGGTTGTGAGCCATCATGTGGTTGCTGGGAATTGAACTCAGGACCTCTCAAAAAACAGGCAGGGCTCTTAACCACTGAGCTATCTTCCCAGCCCCACACCTGGTCTTAATACTGTTTTACATGTGTTTTTACTTATAAAGTCGAATTTATGATCTTTCTTTATTTTTGTGACAATTATGGTGATAGTTCAATGAAGATAAACAGGAATTATGACGAATAAAACTGGCTAAATGTAAGCAGTGGTAAATATTTATGAGAACAAAGGTCAATCTTAACAGGACAAAGTTCAACATACAAATCAAAATTATAAACTTATTCAAAGATTTAATAGTATTGTAGTTCTTTACTATAGTCAAGAGAAGAAATAATCCAGAATAAGTCAGAAGCATACAGCGTCCAACTGGTATCTGAACATACTGAAAAGGGTAGACGGTCAGAAAAAGAATAGCGGGAAAAACTTTGTACTAATCCCATGACCAAGAAGGCGCAGACTTAAGATTTCTAGACAAAATGTGAGGAATCCTGAGCTGACAGGAAGCAATATCACTAGGCCCTACTTCACACTGAGGCTCAGAGATGACAAGCAACTCCTCCAGACTCACACAGTCCCTGATAGCTGGACCAAAACCTTTTCTTGAAACACAGAGTTAGTCTCCCACTGTTTTCCAAGTGTATGTTTGGAGAACAACTTGGTGGCCTTGAGGTCACAGCAAGTTGTGCATCTTATTGGGTCAATTCAACTTCTAAATTTCAAGGATACCCATCTCTTACCCTTGAATCCTTATCCATGACCTTGGGAGTTTCTTCCATTCTCCTTCCATTTCTTCTTAATTGGTAAAATATGTAAACAAGGCATCTCACACTCTCAATTCCTGCCAATTACATTACTCACAAAATGTTGTCCTTCTTAAGCACAGGAACATAGGTCTTATTTCTTTAACATCTCCAAATGCTTCCTGAAATTACAGTCCACTTTGGTGCTTAAACACAGGCAAGAACCTGTAACTAACAGTATCCCAACTTGGGGAAGAAACTGGTCCTCCTTAAAAGTTACACCTGAAATTCTAATTATCTCTTACCCATCACTCCATGGCCTTCTCTTCTACTTGTCTCTGTCCATTCAAACTCTATATGGTCTTCTCTGTTCTGTCTAGCTTCTCTCCATACATAACCACACTGTCTAAGGAGCTTAGGGTACAGGAAGAGAACAGCGACCTCAAGTATTTTTTTTAAAGCAACCATCTTGGCTTCCTATATATTCTAACAACAGAAATTTCAAATGTGCTCCATAGTCCTTTTAGCACTAGGAGGAATAAGAAAAGTAATATAAACAGGGTCCTTTTTATAAGGAGAGGTATCCCATGGCAAGGGACAAAAGCTAAATGACAGTGAATGGGGGAACATGCTGCCTGATTCCTAGGACCTAGCAGAAAAAGATAAGGTAACCCAAGAGCTGGTCCAGGTCAAAGGAAAATTTAGCTATCTGTAAACTACCTTCTCCCCTCCCCCAAGTCCATATCTAGAAAGCTGTTCATTCCCAGTTATTGGGTACTAGGAGCAACCTGTTACCAATAAGTGAGGCATCAGTTGTCCCTTTAATGATTTTCCCCCTACAAAACACAATCGTTTCTTTAATCCACAGATTTTTTTGTGTGTGTGCTCCTTGTAGGTGACAGAACGATATGGAGCATTACACATCACAGTGAAAGTATGGGAAGCTGCCACCCTAAAGGAGATGGTAGGTGGGGCAACAGAGAGGTGATAAGTAGATGATTAACAGATAAATAGATGGACAGATAGACAAGATAGAATACATACACACAGGGGAGAGAGAGATTCGCTAAATTGACTATGCTACCTAAATGAACACTGCACCTATTCAAATCATTTTAAAGAAGTATTTTTATATGAATCACATTGGTGATACAATGTTTTATTTTAAAATCTTACAAAAGGCAGCACCTACACAACTCACTTAGAATGGAGAAGTTGAGTTGGTGCCAGAGTAGAGCCTTCACCCCTACTGACTGGTGTATATGGTGCTGGAATGGAAGGTACTCTGCATGCTACCAAAGGGAAAAGATAAACATCAACACAGCTAAAAACAGTTTACTCTTCAATGATGACCGCCTGGCAAGATGTACTAGAACAATAGGGGCACAAAGCTTATGGTAACCAAAGTAACCAATCACAACTTGATTGGATTTAAGGCTCACTCCGTGAGATGGCACCTATCCTCAACACTGCTCATTGGCCAAGAATCTGAAATTAGTTAGGCCGTGGACCTCATGTGAAACCAAATTCTACTGTTCTGCTAAAGGAACATAGCAATAAAATGACTCCTAATGACATTCTGCTATACTAATAAATCAGTGTCCTGCACAGCCACCATCAGAGCAGTGTTCTCCTGCAAAAGACAGAAACAAATACAGAGATCCACAGCTGGACAATATGCCTAGAGAGAGGTACTGAAACACTCAACACTAAATGGGATGTTACCACTACACCCCTTTCCTCAGGGCTAAGAAAACTCTGTGGAAAAACAGACAGAGAGTGTAGTAATCAGTGGGGATGAAAGACACCAAGAAAACAAGGCCTTCTAAACACAGCAGGACCAATGCACACATGAAATCCCAGGGACCTGAGCCAGCATACACCGTGTGTGCACAGGCCTGCTTCAGATGGGGTCCCAGTGTTGAGAGACGTAGTAGACACAAGCCCCCATCCCTAATTCAGAAGCTATCTCCAACTGATAACCACCCATAAATGAAAAACTCACTCTTTCTGAGTCTCGCTGGGCGTACAAAACAGTCTTACGGGCGGGCCCCATGCCCAACAGGAGTTGGCCAACACAAAAGAACTCAATGACAATTTTGGAGATTCTTTGTTTCATGTTTAGTCATGGTAGCTTTCTTTCTTTCTTTTAAAAATTTAAATTAAAACACACACACACACACACCTTACAGGTTCTTTGTGTATATATTATGACTTCTTGTTTTATGTTTTTACAGGATTTCAGTGTGTGCAAATGTGTGTGCCTCTGCACCTATATGCTTTTCCTTTGCCTCTTTGTCTCCTTTATGGGGGGTCCTATTTTAATTTGGTTTTGTTTTATCTTATTTTATTTCACTATTGTCCTTTAGATGCCTGTTTGTTTTCTAGGAGACTTAAAGGATGTTGATGCAGCTGGGAGGAGATGTGGCAAGGATGTGGAAGGCGTTGTGGGGAGTTGTAATCAGAATATATAAGAAAAAGATCTATGTTCAATAAAAGAAAAACCAAAAAATATTTTAGAAAATTACATGATGGTGTATGGTGTAAAGGTTATAAAGGAACGTGAGATAGGAGTTATTTGGGTTGAACTCATAGAACATTTTTATATTTGTTTTGTTGTCTGTGTTTTTTGAGGTCATTATAATTAGCTTGTGAAGTTTTAAAGCATTCAGCAACTATAACACCTACATGGTTTTAAAGGAGAAGTCATGGCATTCAGGCCTTTAGAACATTATAAGAAAAACTTACCTCTATAGAATAACTAGAATTTAAATCGAGAACAGATATGAGTACTAGGCTAAAAATTTACCCCATCATGGCATTATCTCATAGTTGCCATCACAAGCAAAACTGAGAGTTCTACTTTCTCAGCAACAACAACAAAAAAGTTGGCTACAAGAACACCTTGTTCAAAATAACATGATAAAAATTATCTAAAAAAATAATAAAGTATCTAATTATAAATTGCATGAGTGTCACAAAGCAGTGCTACAACAGAGGGCTCCTTCATTTCTAAAATTCAAATAACAAAATAAAAATATATTTCCATGCATACAATAAAAAGGGAAAGCTAGGAAATGTCATCCTGAGTGAGGTATCACAGACCCAGCAATACATACATGGTATATACTCACTTATAAGTGGATTTTAGTCATATAACACAGGATAGACATACTACAATCCACAGACCCCCAAGAAGGGCATTTTAGACTTCATGTGGGCCCACTAGTTAGGAGAGTGGGGAATATCTCAGACATGGACTATGTTGCCTGCTTTTTGATCACTTCCCCCTGATGGGAGCTCCCTACCAGGCCACGGGGGAGGAAGATACCTCAGTCCTCATGTGAACAGATGGGCTGGGGCGTCAGAATATGGGAGAGGGGATGTGGGGGGGGGGGGGGGGACTGGGAGAAGAGTATAGAGGCACCTATGACCAAGATGTAAATTGAATACATTAATAAAAAAAAAACAAGGTATTAAGGCTATCAAATATTTTTAAAGGGGATTTAACTCACATCTAATCAGGAAATACAAAGGATAGTGTTTTTTCACCTACTAAATGTTTTAAAGATACATACATACATTGCCTCAGAGAGAAGACATGCCTTGTAAAAAGCTACAAGGAAAATACCATGTGTCTGGTAAGAGCATAGCTCCTGGAAGATGTGCTAATCCCCTGAAGACTACTCATCTATTGAAAAGTCACACAGGACAGACACTAACATTCACTCTCCCATATTCTCCATTTCCTTCTTGTTTTTGAAATACGGAAAGAGAAACTATGCTCTTCCATCCACCTCATTCTTTTGCAAGGCAGAAAGGCATCTGAATGATCAGAGGAGGAAGGGAGTAATAGAGCAAGTGTGACTCAGCCTGCTGTGGATTCACACTCTGGGTGCATCTTCCTGGTCATGGGATGCATACTCTCTCCGTGGCTGAAGGGACACCTATACATGCCTTTGTAGGTGTATGCTGAGTTCAAAATCTCTCTTACCCACTACTGAGACCCAACAGATGTGAGGCTGGATCTACTCTGTAGGCCCATATGTGTGCTCCAGTGAGCTTATGACATATCAAGAGTTTCCTTAGAGGGAAAAAAAAGCTCCTACATTTGTGCTTTAATGATTCTCCACCCTCCTACTGTGGTGAGCAAAGATGAGGTGAATACACATAATTGTATATTGTCTACTTCCTTAGCTGCTTTGAATTTAGAATTAAACATAGGGGAGAAAGAAAAGTTATTACTCATATTCTTACTTCAGCCCCCACAGCATACAAAGATTTATATGCAAAATCTAAAAACATACAAAGTGAGTATTGGATAAATACTCAATAACAATTGTTATAATAATAACAGAAACAGGTGATGTCATTCTATTTAGTATTATAAAGTTATCTTCAGGACAATGTTATGAAAAGCACATATCCCTTAGAAGGTTTAATATATACATATGTTTTTAGTATATGCATACTTTTTAAAAATACAGATGCTACACAAATTTTCATCCATTTATACTCTGGTTTATATGCAAATAAAGCCCTGTGAATGTCTTTAGGAAAAGTCTGGAAATACAAAAATGTGAAATCAAAGAAGAGAAAGCCTTTGCCATGACTTCTAAGGACCATTACAAACAGCTTTCTCTAATCACTTCTTGAAAGACTATTTCAATAATTCAGTGTGCATTATTAATTACCACATTTGGAGTAATTGTTGAACTTCATAAGAAAAACATGAATGTCAGAATTTGTCTGCATTAATTTTTGTAAAGAGCTACACAGAGAGTAGAAGAGATTGTATGAGAATCTTGGTTTTATGAGATTGTAGCCCTTGGACTCTTTACATTGTCAATGTTTTCTGCTATGAAAAAAAAAAACCCTATGTGCTATGAAAACTATATCACTAGGTTTTTATTTTAAAAGGATGACATTATCAAGTACAAAGCAATTCTTTGTGATATCCCATCACTCTAATATCAGTAGCTGATATTAGCAATACAGAATGAATCCCACTCCCCCCCCACACACACAGAGACAGAGATGCTTTATAAAGGTAAAGTTAATCTTAAAGGTTTATATTTTGTGAGATAAGTTTCTTTTTTTCACGTCCGTAATCCCAGTATTTGTGGAGCTGAGGCAGAAAGGTTGCCATGGACCAAGGCTAGCTTGAATTCACTAAGTAGTAAATCCCAGGCTATCCTGGGCTATAGAGTAAGGTTTTGTCTCAAAATTAATTTTTTCAAGATGAAACAAAGAAACGTGCATAGATAAATAAATAAACTTCGACCTGGCAAAGACCCAATGCCCAGGTTTATGTCCAGTGTCTGAGAGCTATGCTGCCCTGCTAGTCTCGTGATGAGATTCACAAATTAAACAACCATGGGAAATGGTTGCTGTCATTCAGTTCCCACACTGTAGAAAATGCAGAAAATGCAACACCAACTTTTCGTTCTGCTTCTCATCACTACTGTGATTTCCACACTGCTTGTAAGTGTAGGACTGGTATCATCTTAGCACAGACATTTACTGCTCCAAATCCTTGATCTCAATTAATGTTCTGACCTCAGCCTTGGCATAGCATATCCACTGTCTTTACTCGATGGTTCTGTACCGAGTGCTAGGTAAAGAGGGAGCCGCTAAAACTTTGAGAATGGTGTCATGTCTGTGACTGTGCTCTTCACAGCCTAGGCCCTTGGGTCAAGGTCAGCCACTGAGCTAATATGGAGGTTTGGTTCTCAAGCTTCTCCAAGTTAAGCAAATAATTAGCGCTTTAGAAAATGATGCAGCCAGCACCAAGCCCTCTCCCCTCAAAAAGGAGAATCATTTTGTGCCTCTAAGTTTTATTTAAAGACTATGTAATCGCATCCCAGCTGGCTTCATTGAAGCAACAACGTGGGCAATCAGTGACACCAACTGCAGTGCTATCGTTTCTATAAACAGTAATGAGTGGAGGGGGTAGGACGGTACTAGAAGCTTATGTATAAACAAGAAAAATCATCTCACCGAGAGGGACTGTCTCGGCAGAGTCACAGATTCTCGGCTTGCCATCGGGGCAGGCCGAAATGTCCAGTTTTTAATGGCATGAGAAGAGATGCCCTGATAGGACATTCGTAACGCCGTGCAAGGAAAACAACATGACACAAACACAGCAACTGCATGCACCGAGCTGAACAATGCAGACAAGTGAAACACTGTGTGAAACCCCTGACGGAAACCAAGGAAGCAGGTCTGTAACGGTCCCCCAGATGTCCTTTATAACCTTAGTGCTGCTGATCAGAACTTGTACTTCCTCAAGAAGCGAATGTAGTTTATCCAACTGTGAATAAATGGACATGTTGATGTATGGGCAGAGAAGGGAAATCGTACAGATAGTTAGGAAGAATACCTGACCACGGGCAATGCTAGGTAGACTTGAATTCAGATGTGGGTCCATTATCTTTTAGAAAAGTGATGCTCCTTGAAGTATTTCTACTCAAAACCATTATTCCCAAAAAAGGAATATTGCGGTGTTGCCCGTCTCCCTTGAATTGCAGCTGTTGTCTGACATCCCCCAGCACTTTCTTTTTTCAATTCCTAAGTGCTTTACAAACTCAGGGAGATTAACGGGAACCCTGAGCCGAGTGGATTATTCATTCCTTGATGTGATCCTTTTCATTAAATCTGATAAAGCTTGGTTAAAGTGAAACAAAGGCCCCCAAGTCCTTCATTTGGGCATTTATCTTATCCTTCCTCTGTTTTCAGGTGTATCTGTTTCTTCTGGGTCTCTATGAACTCACATAAACCCAAGATTGCTTGCTGAATTGAAATATCAAAACAGAAATCTCTGAAGGCAGAACATGCGTAACTTTCTGTTCTTGGGAAGAGAATGACAGGAAAAAGGAATGGCTTTTCTTTGGAGAGGGATAATTAACGTGATTCTAGGCTTAGAAAAGATCTAGCCCGTCTCCTCTTTTCTGCTGCACCTCGCACAAAACCAGGCAGCCACAGGGCAGAGCCCTGACCCAGATGAGAAGAACACTGAGACTGATCCTTTCCTGATTTGCTTGCCAACATATTTTGAGTGCAAAAAAATATGGGGGAAACAAGGTGTATATTTGCACTTTCCTCTGCCCGCAGAACTGCAATTGTGACATGCGCTATAACCCAGTCACTGCTTTAAGCAACACAGGGAGTTCTTGCTTATCCAGAGATGGCTGTGGGCATCAGAAATTTACATTTCAAGTCAAGTTAAAAAAAAAACAGCAACTTAATCCCTTCAAGACTTAGAATGAAGTCATAAGTATAAAAATACCATCACAAGGTGCTTGGGGAACACCACTGAAGAACTGGTACAGTGATGAAGGTGAAATGTATTGGTTGTGCTAAAAGCACCTGTTAACCTACTGGAAGCAAACACAGCTTAGTACTGTGGCATAATGTGCTAATTATTAAAATACCATGAATGGAAGTCAACACATATGTTCATTAAATACTACAGACGTTATCAGAAGGCACCAGAAATGTATGCATCTGTGATACACA
Source organism: Psammomys obesus (assembly GCF_907164565.1). Classification (NCBI taxonomy): domain Eukaryota; kingdom Metazoa; phylum Chordata; class Mammalia; order Rodentia; family Muridae; genus Psammomys; species Psammomys obesus. The sequence goes on from NW_026596064.1 coordinate 8,303,803, forward strand.
GACAGAACACACTATTAAATGACTTTGTTTTTCCCCAAATGCTTTCCAACATAATAACCTACAACGGTAAGCCTCTTCTAACTTGATAAACACATCTTGGTGAGTTGTAAGTTTCATGCCTTTGGCTAGAGATTGGAACATCTATTACAGAAAGTATCAGAAAAAAAACTGTAGTGTTCTGACTAGAAAGGACACTAAATATAACTCCTTAACATTACACTAAATGTTATTATTTTAAGTAGCACCGCTTTATCTTATTGCACCAATCAGAGCAGGGCAAATAACTACTGTTTAAAGGAAATTTCTTACAGAAATGGTTTTAACTTCTCATTTCCAATTAAATGTCCATCACAGGTCATGTAATGGGCTCTATCAACTATAGACACTCAGGAACACAGGCTAATGGAGTAACTACCGCCCTGAGCAACACCACCAACCACCAGCAGCAAGCTGCAAAAAGCTTGAAACGAATCATGCTCTCAGCTAGTAGAACTTCCATGTACCCGTGTGTCATCTGCTCACACTTCGTTTGCCAATATTAATCAAGTGGCCACACTTAGCTTAGTGGGGACGGAAAAACACTGTCTGAAGTAGTTTAAATAGGAAATATCACTATAGGCCCCTGGCATTTGAATATTTGGTTCCCAGTCGTTGGTGTTGTTTGAGGAGGTTTAGGAGATGTGGTTTTGCAGGATGTCACTGGGCAAGGTCTTTGAGAGTTTAAAGCCTCCTGCTTGCATTTGAAGCTGTGAGCTTTCTGATTCCTGTGCCTGCCACTTGCTGCCATACTTCCCTGCCATGATGGACTCTTATGCCCCAAGAGCAGTGCTTCTCAACCTTCCTAATCCTGTGACCCTTTAATAAGTTAGTTCCTCGTGTTGTGGTGACCCCCAACCACAAATTTTTTTTGTTGCTACTCCATAATGTTAATTTCACTACTGTTATGCATAATAATGTAAATATCTGACATGCAGGATATCTGATATATGACTCCTGTGATAAGGTCACTCGACCCCAAGGGAGGTTGAGGCCCACAGGCTAAGAACCACATCTCTAAGTCTAAGCTGAAATAAACTATTCTGTAAACTGCTTTCAGTAACAGTGTTCTATCACGACAACAGTAACTAACATCATCTGACAATGTTCCCAGAAGGGGAACCCACAGCTAAGTGAAAATGCTCATGACAACTCTACAGCAAGACAATAAACAATCCTGTTTAAAAAAATCAGAAGGCACTAGGACATTTCAACAAAGAAAATATGCGAACGGCACACAAGCATATGAAAAGATGACCAGAAGATATACTTTTACAGTTTCAAATTAAAACACGGAATATGACTGCACATCTATGACATTGCCTAAAATAACAAGGGAATACTACTGAACATTTATGATACTGCCTATAATCCAACAAGTTCACAACAACGAATTCAGGCAAAAATAAGAAACACAGCAGTATTCATTCAGTGCTGGTAAGAACGTAAAATGCCACAGCTACTGCTGAAGACACTTTGACATTTCCTTGCAATATCAAATTTCTTTTATCACACAATTCACCAGTTGAGTCCATTGGTATTTGCCCAAAGGAGTTGAAATTTTAGGTTCACACAAAGGCATGTACAGTGGTGTTTATAGCAACTTCATTCATCATTTCTCAAACTTCAATTTACCAAACTGTCCCTCTGCTAGATGAATAAATAAACTGTCCTACATGCAGAAAATGGAATATCCTTAAGAGTTAGGAAGATATGAGCTGACGAGGCATGGAATAAAAATGGAAGAAACTGAAATGTTTATTAAACAAAAGAAGCCACTTAAAAAAAAAAACTACACACATTACCACGACAATTTGATATTCTAATAAAGGTAAAACTATGAAGATAGTTTGTTTAAGCCAGTGGCTTTTAGACGTTAGGGGAGATAAATAGGTAGAGAACATATTTTGGGAGCAGTGGAAACGCTCTAAGTGATACAGAATAGTAGGTATACGTAATTATCAAACCTATGGAACGTGTAAAACCAACAGAAAATACACAGCACCCTTGAGAGTTCATGCACTGCCACGGATGCACAAGTCTGATGAGAGACACTGTGAGTACAGAGACCAGAGACTTGTGAGGGCTGGGATTTATAAAACACCTCCGTACCTTCATTTCAACGTTGTGACAAAGCTACAACTACTCTAGAAAATGACATAAGGCTCCCAATGATACTGTATTAATACACAGTAGACAGTGGACTATCGAAAAACAAGCTAACCAATACGTGACATCTTCTTGAGTTTTCCAACATTGACTTTGAAAAGCTAATGTACAATGAAGACCTTGAAAAAAAAAAAAGCCACAAGAAACTATATACAGCTGAAAATATGTCCTCAAAGGTAGATTTTGTCATTCATTTTTTTTTAATTTTGGTATTAGCTTTTTTATGATTATGCACACACACACGTGTGTGTGTGTGTGTGTGTGTGTGTGTGTGTGTGTGTGTGTGTGTG
>NW_026596064.1:8306307-8361739 GCF_907164565.1 Psammomys obesus
GTGTGTGTGTGTGTGTGTGTGTGTGTGTGTGTGTGTGTGTGTGTGTGTTTTGCTAGACATATATTCCAGGACCTCATACATGCAAGGCAAGCACTATACCACTGAGCTATACTGTCACAGGATTTATTGATAATTTTCAAACAATAAAACTGAATTCAAAATATTTTATTTCTCCTGTCCTCATGGTTGACATCTGTCACTTTCACTTTTGAATAAGAAGCAAAGAGCTTAAAGGGTTTAAAGGGTAACACAGACACAGCATGTTTTTGTTTTCAGTAGCTCAGTGGGTGAACGTGCTTGCTGCACAAACACAAGAATCTAAGCTTGAATCTCCAGAACCTATGTGATAGGTAATAGCTGGACACAGTGTGAATACTGACAATCTTCATGTTTCTATGAAGAGATGGAGGCTGAGACAGGGAAATCCCTGGAATTCATGAGCCAGCTAGCCTGCTATACACAATGGACAAATGACAAAAGGACCCCATCTAAAACAAGGTGGGACGAAAGCAAGGCCAGACACAAGGTCATCTTCTGACCTTCAAATGCATGCCCTGGCAGAGGAACATCTGCATTCATGAGCACAAAAGCATAAACATAAAGCATAAACATCAACACACAAAAAAAAACACAATTATTTGATGTTTTGAATAAAGCTATCTTTCCAGGAAATAAGCATAAAAACAATAACCATATGGTAAGCAAATATCTTTCCTTGAATCATTTCATTGTCGTGTAGAAAAAAAAAATCAGAGCCTAGATAGCCAAGCTTGATGCACAGTGTCTGAGACAACTTTCGGGTAAGTGGGCATTGTTCATTTGAATGTTTGAAAACAGTGGCACTGGGAGTTCTAAGTATGCGCTTTTTATCATGCACGATCAATGAGTTCACTTTGCCCATGGCATTTGAATTCCATCTCAAGGAAACTAGATGGGATTTCTGGGCTCCACCTCTAGACATTTGACAAGCCTTCATGCTGTTGGAAAACACCCCTTACCCCTTACCAGTACATTTCAGAAGAGTCACAACCATCAATTCTGTGTGGATTTTCTGGAATAACTTAAAGACAGCTAAAGTAAGCAAGCAAGTGTGTACACACCTACCCATACACACTTTTACCTTACTCCTCCCATGGGAACCAACTCTCACAGGTTCTGCTCTCTCAGGAGCCTGGGTGTTAAGACAAGATTTGTTCCTCTAGAAAAATCAGAATGGTCCCTGCTGCAGTGAGAACCCTGTAGCCCTAAACTCACTGGTGGTTGACCACTACTTCTCTCTACACTTCTGAAGAGAAACAGAAGCAGGCCTAGAAAGCCATTGTTTTGGTCACCACTCTTCAGTGCCTATTTCTATGTAAAAGTTTCACTCTTTGCTTCGCTCTCTCTCTCTTTAAACTAAAAGCTTTTTAATTCATCAGTTTAATCACTTTAGTAGAAATGGCATATTCTCTGAACAGGGTTGTTTAGAATTTTAAACTTCTAATCTACCTTTTGATAGATTGGATCCATGTGCTTAAAAATCACTTCATTTTAATAAATGGGAAAAAAGATCAAAGACCAAGTATCAAAAGAGAATAGGAAGCCAGCCTTAAGCAGCTGACTTTGCCATGTGTTAAGACTGCCTTCCACGTGTTTCTATCATCTCTATCTTTCTGATGTACAAAGGACTTACTCAGTGGTCGAATCACTAGACTAGATATGATATTAATGTTTAATAATGCAGAGGAAAAGCAAGAGCAATAATATTATTTAAGTGACACTAAAGTCTCAAATCCTATGGTTAATTTGAATTTTAGGCCCATTTAGTTGACAAAATACAAACAAAAAGTAAAACACTTAAAATTTCAAAGTTTGAACATGTGAATAGAATCTCTAAATCTATTGTAGCAACTTGTATTCCATGCCCTTCAAGTCTTTACTCAGTCAAAACTGATCTGAGGAAATAGCTAGAATGGAACTCTAAATGCATACTGACATTGTTTAAAAACATTGCTGAATTCCTTTAGGTAAGGTTTTTAAAACTTACATTGCTTTCACAGTCTTGTTTTTATAAGTTCTCTTCATGAAGAGATTCTGGTTTCTTTATGGCAATTTGCATGAGAACATTGGGCATACCAATATTACTTGCAGGATTGCTGTAAGGTTATGCTAATGGCAGGAGCCACAGTAATGATAGCAGTTTAAAATAGAACACACTGACAATATCTAAACATTCCAAGCATGTTGCATATGAGGTGAAACAGTCCTTAGTATACTCTGGTATACAAGAGTTTTAATTTTATCTTTAGCTGTTATTAAATCATTTCATTCCAACTATGATGTGTGTAATATTATCACAGTAATCTGGATTTGCTGACAAATTATAAAGCCAGATTATGTTAGGTGCACACAGTCATAAGCTATAAAGAGTCATGATTTAAACAAAGACCCTGCAATTCTAGAAACACTCTCTTGGCAGACAATTACATATTACCTCTGCCTGTGAAACACTGGGAAGAGGTCTCATCTTCCCCATTTTGTCTTGTGATCTTTTACAGCAATTTCTCTAGTTACCCAAAATAAAATATTTACCCCACGGAGTAAAAATACATGTATAAATAAGACACCACAGTTCTTACAGAATCACACATTAAAAGCAGGTGAGGTCACAAATAGAGGAACCCGGTAAGAGCTAACAGCATTTCCATTTTTTTTTCCCCAGATGAAAGCCAAGAGTTTTTAAAGTACAGTGAATTATGGAAACTGGCTCCTAACTGGATCTCTTGACTTCTAAGTTTCATACTTGCGGCAGCCCACACTACCCAGTCACACAGATCACCCCTTCTATTTGCAGCTGTTACTATATGGGAAACTAACTCTGCCTGTTAACTGGAAGATTTTACCTCTCTTTATCTGAGGAAGTGCCTTGTTTAATCATATGCCACACATACCTTAAAAAATTTCACATCCAAGAAGTGAATGCCTTTGTCACAGTCTACTCACATTCTATTTACTGTAAACCAGAAAAACTGAAAAGATGTTTGCATGCATCCCCAGAGGTTTCCTGGAATACGTACCATTAAGATGTAAGGCTCTACTGTAATGCTTTTTGTTTGAAAATGTGAATACATCTTTCAGCACTCACAAATACAGAATCAAAACAAAAAAAGAAAGTCTAGCTAGCCTTCTGAATTACATAGAAGTAAAACAGGAGATCACATGGCCAATTTCATTTCTCAGGCATATTCACAAATGTCACATTTCTTTCAAACTAGTTTCTAATTTCATTTTTTAACTAGTGAATAATTAGAAAGTCCCAAGTTTGAGAAAGGATGAATAAAGATATATAGATCTATCTATCTATCTATCTATCTATCTATCTATCTATCTATCTATCTTTCCAAATATAATTTTCTTAGCTCTAGAACAGAGTGAAAATAGGTACCATTACCAAATGAATCAGATCACCAAAAATATCACGCAAAGTTTTAAATACAAAAGCTATTATAATGTTTTTGAATTTATTAGTTATTTGGGGCTTATAGATCAAAAATATATTCCCTACAGAGATACTCACACCCCACCTCTGCTTTTGAGAAAGAAACCAAAGAGCGCAGAAACTGAACTAGCGCTTGCAAGGTTAATAAATGATTGGTTTAAAGGGAACTTTCATCTTTAAAAAAATAAAATAAAAAATCAGACAATGGAGGAGAATGACACAAAGCACCACACCATCTTACAAGGCTTGTGCAGAACAGAATGGCTTCTTTGCCTTTAGTTTGGTGCTTTTTTAAAAAGTCATTAAGTATTTTAATGTGTTTTTCCCCCCTCAATATCACGGATTACTCAAAGGATCTGATTTGATTTCCTCTCATCAAGGGACCAGGTTGGCTAAGTCCCAATCTACTTGGGAGCCTCCTGCTTCAGCACCAAGGACAGAAATCGTCCCAGAGAAGACGTTAACCTAAGTAACCGCCGCCAAAAAATAAATACATAAATAAATAAATAATAAAAGAATCCACTTTCAGACAAAGCAAGAAAAATAAGATACCTGTCTGCCAGCCACCTGTTTAAAGTCCCCTCTGCAGCCGATTGCACCAGCAACTTCTCCAAGGAGACCCTGAACAACTGTGGGTCCCAGGCCGCCCTCGCGAGTCTCAAGGAGCAGCGCGAGGCGCGAGGAAGTGTGGGAGCCGGTCCCTCCCGCTCCCCGCGTCCCGGACCCGCGGGCTCCAGCTCGGGTGCGGGACGACGGCGCGGGTGACTCCGGGGCTACACACACTCACACACACGCGCACTCGCGCACCCACGCGCGCGCTCGGAAGCCGCGGGCCCTCCGGGCGCGGGGCCCCCCGCGGTGGACGGCCGGGGAGGGGACGTCGGCTCACCGCTCGGGCTGTCGCTGGACCTCAGGCTCCTTCCACAGAGGCACTGCAGCATATGCACTCCTTTCTCCAGAGAGAGGGCAAGAATCTTCATGGAGAGGGGCGCGCGCGCGCGCGCGCGCGCGGGGTCGGCCGGCTCCCCGCCCACCTCGGCTACTCCAGCGAGCCGGCGTCGGCCTGCGAGGGGCGCCGGGGTCCCGAGCCCATGGCACGGTCCCCGGAGCCGCGCCGCTCGTACGCCTGGGCTGGGGCTCCGCTGGAGGTAGGGAGGGGGGCCCTTCCGGAGGACCCCCGGGCTCGGCCACGCCTCAGCGGGCTCCGCGCGACACTTTGGGACTTTGGGGAGGGCGGCCCCACTGCGGAGGACGGAGGACGTCACCGCGGGTCGCGCCTCCTTCGGGTCCCGCGACCCGGGGGCTCCGCTGCCTCGGGGTCTCCGCGGCCCGGTGGCTTGGGGGCGTGGCGCGCGGCGTGGGAATCCGGCGGAAGGGAGCGCCCCGCAGGAAGGGCCGGACCCGGGAGGCCGCCGAGCGTCAGAAGCGACTCCGGGGACTGAGGGGGGCGGGGGACAGGGAAGCCGGGTGTGGCGTGCAGAGAGAGAGAGAGAGAGAGAGAGAGAGAGCGCTTAGGGTGCGTGCTGTGAGAAAGCATGCCTAGGAGGTCTCAGGGTGCTGCGGTAGGCGCCCGGACTCCTGGATTGCTTGGGTAAGTCTTTTGCCACCTTGGGCGCCTCTCCATAAATCTGGACGGGTAGGAGAGGATAAAATGGGGCTTTGGCAGCTTCTGGCCTTCCAGGTTCCTGGATAGATTTAGCATGGGAGCGGTGGGGCCTGACTAGAGCGGAGTTGGGAAGGGAGAGGCAGGATCAGACAACACCAAGCACTTCACTGTGGAGAGAGGATTCTGGTACCTCTGCCTCTGCCGGACTGCTCAGTTGTACTAGGGTGATCTGCCTGGTGTTAAAAGGCTCAAGTTTCTCTAGAACAGTCACTTTGAGTTCCGCCCCCCGCTTCCCAGAGCTATCCATGTCCTTTTGGAAATGGAGCAAGAGAACTTAACTAGTGATGTGAATGGGACATGCACACCACGCCACTCCCCCCCAACCCCCAACGCATGCGCGTGCCTCCATGTGAAATTCTTGGGCAGAGAGGAACCTTCAAGGACAGACATCTTTGAGAGCACAGATGCTGGACACAAAGGTTGAATTCTATGTCCTCTTTGCTGTGTGATCTTCAACATATTAACCTCAGGGTGCTTCTGGGTTTCCATAGTTCATCATTAATGACAGAGTACCTCAGGTGCCCCTTGCTGAGGCTTAAGAATGCACTGGTTGTAAGCCCTATCGCGTTAGCTGCCTCCTCTAAGGTTTTGGATCATTCTCACTTCCCAGTGAACTCTCATATGCATACCTGTACCCCCTAATCCAGGCGGTAAGAAATTCAGTGGCTCCCCCAAGTAATTCATCGCACAAAACCCGTCAGAAGTTTGGCCCTGACACTGAATCAGAACCCAACTTGAACTCTTTCCCATCATTGTCTCCAGGGCATCTAACACTAACTTGACTTGTTTTTCCAGCAAGGTATTATGACTGAATGGCTGTTATCACTCCCCTCCTCTTCACCTCCTCAGCACTAACTTCCACTGGTCTTCTTGTGTTTCTCAGGGGTTGAAATGAAGATGCAAATTCTCAAGAACTCCCTTTTCCTTTCAAAGGTGGTAGAAGAAAGTCAGGACATGTGGAAGAGTTTCTTGAGCCCACTGTCACAGCTGGTGCCATACCTTCAGCTCCTTTCAGAAATCAGGGTGGTTCCCCAGTCTCCTAACAAGTCCTGCCTTAGTCTCACTGGTAAGCGATACCAGCAGAACTCTGTGGCTTCAAGGTCCTTGAAGATCTTGCTAAACCCACTTCTCTATCATCACGGAGAAGGTTCTGAGGTCCCAACGCAACAAACAGGACATGGCCTTCCTCTTTCCCATCTCTGTGGAAATTAGTAAGAAAATTGGTTCATCTGGGATTCTACCCATCGAAATTCCCCAAGGAGGTAGAGACAATTAACCAGAGGAAAACATCTAAAAATAGCTTTTGGTGCTATAGCAGAAGACAGTGAGTTTTCCGGTAGCACCCTCCTGCTTTGGAACCCAAAGCTCAGAGTTCCTGCTTCACGTTGAGAGAAATGGTATTGCCCAGGAAGGAGCAAATGAATCATTAGGATGAGACCAACCTTGGTTCTTGAGCAAAGTGAGAAGGTTCACATGTAAATTCATAAACACCTGAGCACGCTTTCATGTGTACTCCGCCCACCTGACAAGGTTGTTGCAAGGATTCAATGGGCTGAGACACAGGAAAGTGTTTCAAGAGTCTAATTGCTTTTGCAAGGTGAGGTGCCATTGTCGGCTTTTCTGGCTTTTAGGTCTAGTGTGGTGGCTCTATTATTGATAACAGGAAGCGCCTAAGTGTGAATCTTCTGATTCCTCATTAGGGCCTTAACCCCTCCCCCCTAGAACACAGGACAGGAAAGTCAGCTCCATCACAGATGGTCTGCTTTCTTGTTTATATCACCAGGCCCATGATTCTTAGGACCAGGTATACTCATCCCAAACAAAAAAGAAACTAAGGAACTATATTCACACACTGTCTTAATACCAAACCAGCGAAAGTGTGCTTAAATCAGGAAGATCAGTGGTTTTTCTTTTACTTTAGATTATACATGTCTCATTAAAGCATGCCTCCGGGGGAGTCAGTCACCCGGACTTGTAGTATTTGGATTGTTTTTAAAGTATTTCCTCAATTCTATCAGGGTTTTCTTGAAACTCCACAGGTGATTGACATCAGCACCCACAGTTGGGCTTCCCTAAAGTATCATGTGTGGGACTTCAGAATAAATCACTTTGATGGTGATATGTGAGTCTCTGTGTGTGTGTGTGTGTGTGTGTGTGTGTGTGTGTGTGAGAGAGAGAGAGAGAGAGAGAGAGAGAAAGAGAGAGCGCTATTATATATGAAAAGAAAACAAATACAACAAATAGAATCCAGGAAAGTGGTAGACTAGTTTCCACAAAAACTTTCAAGGTTTTTCTGTGCATTTTTAAGTCAAACTAGGAATTTTTGTGGCAACGATATTTTATTTTAAGTGTAATACACATACTTGTCTTTATGGCCGAATATTAAGTTATATTTTCTCTCTCTATTGGGGCTTTTACTTTTTTATATATGCTTTCTATTTTTATAATCCTAGTAATACCTTTGACCAATCCTAACACATAACCTAGCAATATGGTTTCACAATGGAATAATGGAATAAGTTTGCATTATTTTGGGAAAACAAAGTCTGGTGATAAAGACCAGGGTGGCTTATAACTTGTGATCCCCCTGCATCCCTAGTGATAGCACTGGAAGTGTGCCCAGCCTGTCCAAGTACTATTTAATAAGGATTGAGTAGATTGGTAAACTTGCTTAATAACTAAATGGTGAACCTGTTTAAATTTTAAATACCTAATTTTTGCTTTTTAAAAATGTTACTTACTTAAGGTTTACATGAATAAATAATCGTATGAGGGCGCAACGTCATTTCCAAATGGTGGCTAATATAAGGTATTTTGGTTCATGTTAAACACAGAAATCTGCTCATTCTTGGCATCAACTGTACAACTAATGCATTTATCTTCCTGGAGCAGGACGCCAGGTCCCCACATTTCTACTGAGCACATGAATGGCTGTTTAAGCACTTAGCAACTTTCTCCCTCCCAACAAATCAAGCAAGCTTATGAACTAAAAGACTGAAATCAGGATGGCATCACAGTATGTTTGTATTGTCATCTATAGGAAGGCAAACTATGCCTGTATCACATGCCTTAGAAGTCACTTCAAACTGGAGAATGGTAGGTAACTATTCAGCTATGACAGAAACAGTCCCCAGAAACTAGCTTGCTTTATCAGTAAAATATGAACCAAATTAACTGTTTTCCGAAAAGTAAATACAGGTTTATCTTCTTCCTCTTGTTCTCTATTTGTTATCGCCCTGTTTTATTTTCCTCCTTAAAATTTTGAGGTTTGGAATGAATTTCAACTTACCGTAAAGTTAAGAGTGCAGGGCTTCTTGTACAATTTATCCAATTCTGTTAATATTCATCACTTATTTAATCACTTTGCCTGCAGTAAACTCAGAACATTCACACTGGCACCTCATGATTCTATAAACTAAAAACTTTATCAACTTTCACGAGTTTTCCTTTACTGTCCACCTTTTCTGTTTCAGGATTCAACTGGGACCTGTGTTTTTTAATCCCTGAGTAGCTTCACTCTCCTTTCAGTCTTGTGACAGACCCTCAGCTTTTTCTTGTCTTTCAAAACCTCGACAGCCCATAAACATTGGCACTGTGAAACACCTTTGCAGTTTCTGATTGCTAGTCTACCCTCATTCAGTTTGCTAGTCTACAGTTACTCAGTTTGGAAAGACTGCCACAGATTAACAGGGATGATGCCACCTCAATAATACATCTCTGATAGGGGGATTCATGTTGTCAATCAGTGATTGAACCTTGCCTAGGTAGTTAAAGTAGTGTCTGCTTTCTATTATAAAGGTCTGCTTTGAAATTTATCTTAAGAAATGATGCTTACACCAATATCCTGTTGTTCCTCCAACGCTCACCTGATGATTTCAGCATTTGTGGATAGGTCCTGTCTGTGACTTGTTATTATATTGTGTGCCTACCAATGAATTCAGATAGTCTTGATTTCTTCTATAAACTGGCAATTATTTTGAAAGACTAACCCCTCTCCCCACTTACTTTGTTATTTAGTTATTTATACAGGTGTGGCCTCATGATGGGTTTTTCTGGGGTTGTGATTCTCTGTCATTGTCCCATGACTGAGGTCTTTATAGCTTTAACATTGGGAGATAATTTGATTGATTGGTCCTGTGGCCTTTGGGCGGTCCCTGTTTTTAAATCACTTCCTTAATTTTCTGCCTTCCTATAATGCTCCAGATTTACCTTTTGTCTTTATATTCTCTTTTTCCCTGTCCTTCCCCTAGAATCAACTGATTTTCCAGTGAGTCTTAGTTCTTTGTACAGAATATAGTACCGATTAATCTGGATCTGGGTGCTGAGGTATTTTTGCTGGGCATTAACCGCTGCCAGACTCAATAGAGAGTTAGAACCCAATGCTTACGTGAAAGCCATACGACACAACCATCACTTATTTTTATATTTTCTCTGTCAAACATGGGTAGATATGCCCAAGTTAAGCCACACAAAGACTGAGATGAAGACGGCCAACACCTGAGTCCCTGTCTTATTTGTAACTTCTTTGTCTAACAGCACAAACTGCCCTCCAAATTCTGTTTATTGAATCCTAATAAACATCTCAAGCAGCCACACAATTGCTAACCTGATGTGAAACAAACTTGCTACTGCTGTAGCATTGTGTCCGGGAGTTCTTGCCACTGGCTTCTCAGAACTCAATCAAAATGTCATTTCCCAAAGTGTCTTGGGCTTAACTGCATTTGTTCCTCCTCTTCAGTGTGGGTATGATTTACTTGCAACTTAGGTTTATTGATGACTTATGCTCCACGTTTGATGACCTAAATTATTTTGTTAAAATTAATTAGTTTCGTCTATGTAATACTTGAGGATGTAAAACCTTGTTTGGCTGCTAAGTTAAAGCTTTATGAAAATGTATCTCCTCAGAGGAATGCCCCACCTTCTTTGCTTTTCCCAACTGGTGTCACCCTCCCCCCAGACACCCTATGCATACAATGCTGCTGTCTGGCTGAAGATAGACAGGCTTCTGTGGTAGCAGACACTGATCAGAGTCAGGCTGAAGAGTTGTTGAAGATGTGGTAATCTGGTGGATGAATATTTGATCCTCTGTAAAATTGTTGCTTTATGTGTGGGTATATGCACAGATGTACAAACATCTTTAACAGATGTACAGGTTAAAATCAAGAATGGCACTCTGAGCTAACAGGGAAGAGCTTCCTGCGTAGAATTTCAAGGCCCTTTCTGTGCTGTGCATTTCTCTCTCTTCTTTTTCTTTCCTCCTGAAAGTGTGCAAAGAGTTTAGGGAGAAATCTATATCCACTGTCTATATTGGCAAATGCTGTTCTCTCCTTAACTTACTGAATTCTACCTTTTACCCACACAATCCCACCTAAGATTTTGTTGTTGTTGTTGTTAAGTCACCATAAACTAGGCTATTCCAGATTCAAGTGACACATTTTTATCATGAAGATACTAAAACTTATTGGTCCCAACAAGCTTCATTAAACTCTACATCTTTCCCTTCAGAAACAATTTTCATCTTTATTTTCTTTTTGCTTCTCTATTAATATCACTGTTCTCTCCAACCATCCTGAATGCGTGACTGTTTTCCAAGGTTGCACCCTGGGATCCTTTTACTCTTATTATTTCTGGCCATCTATTTTGACGTCTGATGATTTCGCTTGGTTTTCTTTTGTCAGTACAGAAACGTAACCACCTTTATACAATGGTTTATGTGGTTTCATGATGATGTTGGTATATATTTTCATGAGTTATTCTGCTTGCATAAAGTACTCTGCCTTGCCTCTTTGAGTGAATGCATAGACAGCCTTTAACCTCACCCTAACATCAACTACCTGCCCCAGAAACTTCTGGGTCACATGCTTCCCTCACACATTTCTCAGTACACAGCTATCACTCAACAAACTCTGATATTTCTTATTGACGCTAAGGCTGTCTAATAACCAAGGAGGCAACTTACTAGTTGGATGTCTAGCTAAATGATCCTTCAAACCAATGTGCAATAGGAGCTCTGGTAGATAAATGAAAAGCGAAATACCTGGTTTTGAAGACCCTGAAGAGGACGAGGGTTCAGGTTTGGCTTGAGAAATTTGGAAGAGCTGAGAGACTCATTACAGTTAGCATCACTTGCACCTAAAGTTACACTGGGTGTAACTTTAGAAACATTTCCTTACTTTAAATGAACATACATACATACATGAATGCATGGCAAACCCCATGCACATACAAAATTTTATCTCTTTAAAAAATATCCGAGATTCATTCTTCATAAAATGCCACCAATAGAGTATTTCTGCACACAGGAAACTTCTCAGGCTATACTGAACAGTTAACAAATATTTTAATTTAAGTCTCAGCTAGAGCTGCAGGGCAATTATGCAGCTGGCTTCCTTTCAAGGTCGAGTTAGGCATACACCTCATATGAAGATAAGGTCTTGTCCTAGTCAAATTGATCAGGATCTCATGTTTCAATTATATACAAAAGCAATTAAAAAATGGTCTATCTGAAAATAGGTCATTAACAAGAAGCTGGCATGTGGTTCAGTTGGTAAGGTGTTTGTCTTGCAAGTACGAGGACCCTATTTCATATCCCCATCACCTATATGAAAAGCCAGGTATGGCAGCACATGCCAATCCCAGTAGTGGGAGGCAGAGATAGGAGGATCCTTGGAACTCATTGGCCAGCCAGTCTAGACAAAACAAAACCGAGATCCCTGGGTTCAGTGACACTCCCTGACTATACACACACACACACACATGCACACATACACACACACACATACACACACACACACACATACCCACACACACACATACACACACACACATACATAATACACATGCAGTTATTGAGGAAGATAATCAATGATGACCTCTGACTTCTGCATACACATAACATGCAACCTATACAGATACACAGATACGCACTGCCACAAGTACACATACAAATGTAAAAATACATCCTTAACCAAACTTATGACAAACTTACATTTCTGTTATACACAGAAGCAGTGTATGTCATGTCTTCTTTCCCAAAAATTCAATGGCATGGCACACCTACCAGATGGCTCTGAGTGTAATGATCAAAATAGGAGGAGTCTTTAAAGGAACAAAGAGGAGCTTCTGCATAGGGACCAGCAGCCCTTAAAGCTCTTAAATGGAGTCATCCATGGCATATACTCACTTATATAGACCTATAAGATAGGATAAACATACTGAAATCTATATACCTAAAGAAGATAAACAAGAAAGAGGACCCAGGGTACAATGATCAATCCTCACTTAGAAAGACAAATGGGATGGACATTGGACGTAGGAGCAAACAAGTAACAGGACAGGAGCCTACCACAGAGGGCTTCTGAAAGACTCTACCTAGCAGTGTATCAAAGCAGATATTAAGACTCATAACCAAACCTTTGGCAGAGTGCAGGGAATCAAAGAAAAAGGTGGGTGGGGAGTTAATATGACCTGGAGGACAGGATTTCCACAAGGACCAAATATATCTGGGTACAGGGATCTTTTATGAGACTGTTTCTCCAAACAAGGATTATGTATGGATGCAACCTAGAGCTTCTGCTCAGATGTAGCCCTTGGTAGCTCAGTATCCAAGTGGGTACCCTAATAAGGGGAACAGGGACTGTTTCTGACATAAACTCAATGGCGGGCTCTTTGACCTCCCTCCACCCCCATGGAGGCGCAGCCCTTCTAGGCCACAGAGGAGAACTTTGCAGCCAGTCCTGAAGATACCTGATAAAACAGGGTCAGATGGAAGGGGAGGAGGTTCTCCCTTATCAGTGGACTTGG
The DNA here is from genome assembly GCF_907164565.1 of Psammomys obesus. NCBI lineage: Eukaryota > Metazoa > Chordata > Mammalia > Rodentia > Muridae > Psammomys > Psammomys obesus. Next base: position 8,319,255 of record NW_026596064.1, read on the forward strand.
AAAGGGGGAAGGAGGAGATGAGAGTGGGAGGGTGGGACTGGGAGGGAGAGAGGGAGTGAGAAACAGCAGGGATACAAAGTTAACAAACTGTAACTAATATTAAAAAAATAAAAATTAAAAAAAAATGGAGTCATCCAACACCAACAGCCAGAGATGGTGGAGAAGTGTCTACACTGTTAGTCTGAAAGGTCTAATAACTTCCAGACACTGCAGCTACTCCCTTCTGGTTTAATAGATTAATTATCATAGAATGAAAAATGGGGGGGGGGTCAGAAGATGCATTTTCTCTAGTTTTATGCAGGTGCACGTTTGTTACCAGAAAATTAGGTAGCACAGAGCTCACTATGATAATGTTTCTAGGAGACAACAAACAAGCTCCTAGCTTCACTTTGGAAATGAGGGTAACAAATGCTATCTTTTTTTTTTTTAATTTTATTTTTTTCTTATCAGATACATTTTATTAACTCTGTATCCCAGCCATGTCCCAATCCCTCATTCCCTCCCAGTCCCACCCTCCCTCCCTCCCTGATCTCCACCATGCCCCTTGCCAAGTCCACTAATAGGGGGGACCTCCTCCCCATTCATCTGATCCTGTTTTATCAGGTATCTTCAGGACTGGCTGCAAAGCCCTCCTCCGTGGCCTAACAGGACTGCTCCTTCCTTGGGAGATGGGGAGGCCAAAGAGCCAGTCATTAAGTTCCTGTTAGAAATAGTCCTTGTTCCCCTCACTATGGGAAACCAATTTTTACTGAGCTACCACAGGCTACATCTGAGCAGAGGTTCTAGGTTATATTCATACATGGTCCTTGGTTGCATGTCAGTCTCAGAAAAGACCCTGTGCCCAGATATATTTGGTCCTTGTGGAGCTCCTATCCTTTCCTCATCAGACTAACTCCCCTTCTTTCTTATGATTCCCTGTACTCTGCCAAAGGTTTGGTCATGAGTCTTTGCTTTGAAAACACTGCTATTTAGAGTCTTTCAAATGAGCTCAGTAGACTCCTGTCATATGTTCAATGCACATCCCATCTGTCTTTCTAAACGAGGATTGAAAATCTTACCCCATGTCCGCTCTCTTGATTATCATTTTTAGGTGTATAAATTTCATTATGTTTATCATATCTTATAGGTCTATATAAGTGAGTATATACCGTGTTTGTCTTTCTCCTTCTGGGATATTTCACTCAGGATGATCTTTTCTAGATCCCACCATTTGCCTGCAAATTTCATGATTTCCTCCTTTTTGATTGCTGAATAGTATTCCATTGTGTAAAAATACCACAATTTCTGTACCCATTCCTCCGTTGATGGACATCTGGGTTGTTTCCAGGTTCTGGCTATTACAAATAAAGCTGCTATAAACATGGTTGAGCAAATATCCCTTTTGTGTACTTGAGCAAACTTTGGGTATATACCTAGCAGTGGTATAGCTGGGTCTTGAGGAAGCACTATTCCTAATTGTCTTAGAAAGTGCCAGATAGATTTCCAGAGTGGTTGTACCAGTTTACATTCCCACCAGCAGTGGAGGAGGGTTCCCTTTTCTCCACAACCTCTCCAGCATGTGTTATCCCTTGAGTTTTTCATCTTGGCCATTCTGATGGGTGTAAGGTGATATCTCAGGGTCGTTTTGATTTGCATTTCCCTGATAGCTAATGAGGATGAGCATTTCTTTAAATGTTTCTCTGCCATTCGATATTCCTCTGTCGAAAATTCTCTGTTTAGCTCTGTTCCCCATTTTTTAATTGGATTACTTGGTTTGCTGCTTTTCAGCTTCTTTAGTTCTTTGTATATACTCGATATTAGTCCTCTGTCAGATAAAGGGTTAGTGAAGATTCTTTCCCAATCTGTAGGCAGGCGTTTTGTTTTGATGACAGTGTCCTTTGCTTTACAGAAGCTTTTCAGTTTCATGAGGTCCCATTTATTGATTGTTGCTCTTAGAGCCTGTGCTGTTGGTGTTCTGTTCAGGAAGTTGTCTCCTGTGCCAATGAGTTCTAGGCTGTTCCCTACTTTTTCTTCTAACATATTTAGAGTATCTGGTTTTATGTTGAGGTCTTTGATCCACTTGGACTTTAGTTTTGTGCAGGGTGATAAATATAGATCTATTTTCATTTTTCTGCATGTGGACATCCAGTTGGACCAGCACCATTTGTTGAAGATGCTGTCTTTTTTCCGTTGAATGGTTTTGGCTTCTTTGTCAAAAATCGAGTATTCATAGGTGTGTGGGTTTATTTCTGGATCTTCTATGCGGTTCCATTGATCCTCCTTTCTGTTTTTATGCAAATACCATGCAGTTTTTATTACTATTGCTCTGTAGTACAACCTGAGATCCGGGATAGAGATACCTCCAGATGATCTGTTGTTGTACAGGATTGTTTTGGAGATTCTGGGTTTTTTGTTTCTCCATATGAAGCTGAGAATCTTTTTTTCAAGGTCTGTAAAGAATTGAGTTGGTATTTTGATGGGAATCGCATTGAATCTGTAGATTGCTTTTGGCAGGACGGCCATTTTCACAATGTTAATCCTACCAATCCATGAGCATGGGAGATCTTTCCATCTTCTGAGATCTTCAATTTCTTTCTTCAGAGACTTAAAGTTTTTCTCAAACAGGTCTTTCACTTGCTTGGTTAGTGTCACCCCAAGATACTTTATGTTATTAGTGGCTATTGTGAAGGGTGTTGTTTCCCTAATTTCTTTCTCGGCCCTTTGGTCTTTGGTATACAGGAGGGCTTCTGATTTTTTTGAGTTGATTTTGTATCCTGCCACTTTGCTGAAGGTGTTTATCAGCTGGAGGAGTTCTCTGGTTGAATTTTGGGGGTCTCTCATATATACTATCATATCATCTGCGAATAGTGACACTTTGACCTCTTCCTTTTCGATTTGTATCCCCTTGATCTCCTTTAGTTGTCTTATTGCTCTGGCTAGGACTTCAAGTACTATGGTGAAGAGGTAAGGAGAGAGTGGGCAGCCTTGTCTTGTCCCTGATTTCAGTGGGATTGATTTAAGTTTCTCGCCATTGAGTTTGATGTTGGCTATAGGCTTGCTGTATATTGCCTTTACTATGTTTAGATATGTGCCTTGTATTCCTGATCTCTCCAAGACTTTAAACATGAATGGGTGTTGGACTTTGTCAAATGCTTTTTCAGCATCTAAGGAGATGATCATGTGGTTTTTCTCCTTCAGTTTGTTTATGTGGTGGATTACATTGATGGATTTCCGTATGTTGAACCACCCTTGCATGAACAAATGCTATCTTTAGCATCTTTGGTTTTTGTAAATAGCTGATTTGGATGTGAATACTATTTTCATTTGGGTATCTCTGATCCCCATTGAACCATTTCCATGTCTTGCTAGAGCTCTGGGTAAAGCTTATGCTTTCAAATTGGACTTGGGACGACTCCTCAGCTCTGACATTTAGACATCAGGCAGGGTTTTTGTTGTTGCTGTTGTTTGCTGTGCAATGCAGTGGGAATTGACAAAATTAACAGAATTGCTAGCAGGGTTAGTCAAGACAGAATCCCTCAGGATAATGCCTGCTAGACAGTACATGCTCAGTAAACATCAGTGGGATTCAAGTGCTTGTGATGAAGCTAACTAACTTCCCTTAGCTTTGTTTGCTACACTCAATCCCAAAGTGAAGCTTGTGATTTGCAGGTTGTTATGGGAGGATATAGGGCTAAGACTTAACCTATGCCTGTTGGCTCACTGTGGTAATCCCCAGAGGAGGTGGAAACAGGAGGAGGAGCACCATAGATTTCATCCCAGTGTGAGCAATCTCAGGAATCTCAGGTAGGAGAGTGACACTCTGCCTCAAAAATCAAAAGGAGATGCAGAATGAAGTCTCTCCTAAGTTTCCTAAGATTTGCTTAACAGTGACTGGTCTGTTTTCAAAAGAGTATTTATTTATTTGTTTGTTTGTTTGTTTGTTTTTGAGTCAGAACTTGATAAGATCTGGGCACTCTCCTTTTTCAAATCTGTTGTCCTTGTAGTGGATTTCTGCCATTTCTACAGAACGCTTGATTCTGCCACTCACACCTACAGCTGGGGAACAACGGAAGCCCTTTCTGCCTTGGAGGTGACCTGAGCCCATAGTGGCTGATTTGAAGAAAGTGCTTTGGGTTCTTACTTTTCATCTTAAGTTTTCACCTAGACAATCAACGGTAGGCCTGGTTCCTAGCTTAGCATGAACCAAGATGACTCAGTTGCCATTGTAGTAATCTTTTTTTTTAACTTTTTTTTATTTTTTATTAATTACACTTTATTCATTTTGTATCCCCCCATAAGCCCCTCCCTCCTCCCCTCCTGATCCCACCGTCCCTCCCCTTTCTGCATGCATGCCCCTCCCCAAGTCCACTGATAGGGGAGGTTCTCCTCTCCTTTCTGATCTTAGTCTATCAGTTCTCATCAAAAGTGGCTGCATTGTCCTCTTCTGTGGCCTGGTAAGGCTGCTCCCCCCTCAGGGGGAGGTGATCAAAGAGCAGGCCAATCAGATTATGTCAGAGGCAGTCCCTATGTAAGAAGTGGGAAATAGCAAGAGCTGGAGAGGACAGGAACTCCACAAGGAGAGCAACAGAACAAGAAAATTTGAACACAGGGAACTTCCCAGAGACTCATATTCCAACCAAGGACTATTCATGGAGATAACCTAGAACCTCTTCACAGATGTAGCCCACGGCAGTTCAGTGTCCAACTGGGTTACCTAGTAATGGGAAGAGGGACTGCCTCTGACATTGTAGTAATCTTAATAGTATTAGTATAAATATTAATCAAAAAAACAGTGTAGAAGGTGAATAAATAGCCTGGGCTAGGATTTCAAGTATGCACTGAGTATATGTACACCTGAAGAAATACTGAAAGTGTGTATTTCCCTGAGACTACTTGGTACTTATTGTTGAGTGAATACTTTTGAGTATTCTTGTTAAGAACATGTGCTCTGGGTTTGGATGTGAACAAAATTGAATGGTGTTTTTTTTGAGGGTTTTTTTTGTTTTTTGTTTTTGTTTTTTTTTTTTTTTTTTTTTTTTTTTTTTTTTTTTTGGCTTGGTACATTTTCCTTTCAAGAATCTATTTCTTCATTTTCAAAGAAGAGTCATTTGGGGACAACAAAGTCTGCCCGTATTTATATGGTATGACTCTCAGCAAGCTGCAAATGCAGGCTGAAATTGCTTTCTCTCACCCTATTTCTCCCACACACCTTCCTGGGAAGAAATGATAGATGCAAAAATCTACTTTCAAAAGCATGAACATCTGACATCATTATCTTCCTCAAGGGAAAGTGTCACAATCTCTGCGATTATTTGGGAAAAGAATTATATGCTCAGAAATACAACCAAATTAAAAATATTATTTCACTGGCTTTTCCAAAACCTATACATAAAAATAACACTACATGGACTGAGTAGGTCACACTTATAATTTAGGTGTGTGTGTGTGTGTGTGTGTGTGTGTGTGTGTGTGTGTGTGAATGAGACCATGAATTTGAGAGCAAACAAGGGAGGTACATGGGAGGAACTGGAGAGGGAAAAACAAGGAGAGAAAATGATATAATTCTATTTTACTTTAAAAAAAATTATTTTTTAAAGCCTGTACTAATTCTTTAGAGCAGTGGTTCTCAGCCTTCAAACGCTGTGACCCTTTAATACAGCTCCTTCATAACTGTGATTTTGCTACCATTATGAATCCTAATATAAATATCTAATATATAGACATGTGATATGCAATCCTGTGAAAGGGTCATCCAACCCCCAAAGAGGTTGTGACCCACTGGATGAGAACTACTGCTTCAGAGGCTGAGGTCAAATTTCTAACATTTAAAATTTGACTTCCTCAATCCCCAAAAAGACATTTAAGGATTGGACAGCACAGCACCATGTATGCACAGGTCTCTGACTATACGGTGAACAGCATGCTTTCACTACTAATTATTACAGGTTCCATGGGGCCTTACCTCAAATAGCTGGAAAAGAGATTGTTTTTAACTCAGATTTTTGTTTGTAAAAAGTAATATGGCTAGTGTGTAAAAATGTTAAGAAAGTCCCTATATTTAGAATTGTACCTATAACCAGACATATTAATATTTCTGCAGTAAAATGTCTTCATTTTCTGGCAAGTGATATGAATAAAATTTATCTGTTGTCTCCAAGTAAGTTTGTGGTAAATCTAAGGGGTAGAGATGATTATCAGGGCTTCATGGAGTTAGAAATTACTGCTAAGTAGTATAAATCTCTACTTTGCTTATCTGTACTTGGACTTTTGGACTTTGGGAAATTTGCTTAAGTTTTTTCCTAGCCAAGAATATGGCTAAGAATCCTCTAAGACAATTCTAGTTTGCTATTGCATCATGGGCTAGCCAAAATGTGAACTCTTTTATTCATGTCAAAAGCATGGCATCTCTCCTCCTTCACCACAGCTGTGTTTCTCCCTCATGATTAGAAACTCCTGAAGACAGGTTTTTGTCTGGTTAGCCATCTCACCTGTAACTCCTGGACATGCATTTTCCTCAACAGCATCAGGAAAGCTGTAGCTTTCTACTGGCCACAGAACCTGTCCACAGGTCCAGTATTCTATCTATTCTATTCTATCTCTTTATAAATGTGGACAGGCTTCAGGTTTTTAAAGACTACTACTATTAAAAATCTGTCTTTTCTGGTCAAGTGCTTTCTAGGGATTCTAAGCAAGAATTAAGCAGCATTCTTACTAGATTTCTTTCTGTTTAAATACCAAGTAGTGCTGAAAGAAACCAGTTTCTGGTTAGTGTCATGCTCAGGAATCATGAGTTAAAGCATAACATCATACTACACAATCCTTTTTCTAGTTCTTTGATCATGCCTGTATCATTTCCACAAGCGTGACTTAAGTTATTCAGTGAATTAAAATTGTATCTTCCTAGTTCATAATCTTGGCAGTACTATGCAGCGTGTGAAAATTAAGCTCATGCATCTAACAACTCATCATGTAATAAGCGTCTAGAGCATATTTACAATCCCTCAACAAAAAAAAAAAAAAAAGATTTAAAGAAAGAACAAAAGACAAGCAGCTAGTGCCCCCAAGTGAAACTGTGGCACAAACCTTCATGTATTTTGCTTCCAGAACCGTGTTAATTCCTTGCAGAATTCTGTTTTCTTTACTATACATTACTCTGTACAGTTGAGCCACCACAGTTGAGTGAAACAGTTAAACAGAGGCTGACAGACTGACGTCTACAGGCCAAGTCCCTACCTGCCTGAGGTAGTTTCCTGGAGACATCCCTCATGGACCTTGTCTTCCTCCACCTGCGACAGTTCTGGACTACAGCTGCTTTAGCTGAGTAACATAAACTTGGTCTACAAAGCCTGAGACACTTGGGATCTGACCTTCCAGGAGACAGTTAACTGGCCTAGAGGCAGAAACTAAAGGCACTAGATCAAAACAGGAAAGAAGAAGAAACAAACTGATAAGAACCAACCAAAAAGCTATCATACCCTCAAAAGTCACCATAGTGGTGCCATTTGGCAGGGGACAAACACTAGCAAGCACCTTAACTAGTCATTAATAGGGACTGGTTATGTTTCATAGTATAACATAATTATTAACACTGATCCTGAGAAATCCATTAAAGGTAAAAAGTATCACAGTCTTGTAAAGTGAGTTCGTGTACATTAGGAAAGATTCATAAGAAGGTTTCTGCTTTTGTTGTTTTTAAATTTTTATGAGGAGCTTTGTGCTGAACACAGCATGATTTATGTATAGAGATTTTATTCATATAAATTGTATTTTTCCCTAAAAACTGTATTACAAATTTAAATTAAAGTTCCCCAGGGCTGGGAGGGTGCTCACTGGGTCTAGTGTTTGCTGTACAAGAATAATACCTCAATTCACATCCGTTGTGCCTAGCTAAGAGCTGAGTATAGTATGCTCCTATAACCCCAGGCCTGGGAAGTCAGACACTGACAAATGACAGTGGCCAGGGGCTCACTGGCCAGCCAGATGATATGAAATGACAAGTTAAAGACACACTAAGAGAACTTGTTCTCCATCCCAAAATAAGTTAGCATAACATCCCAGGTGTTCACGTGCTCAAGCAGAACCCACAGCCCACACACGTGGGTACATATTGATCTCTCTGTCACACACACCATGGGTGATAATACTACATGTAAAAAGTGACAATTTCCCTGAAAATACTACAAAACCATGGGGAGCTTTATAGACTAGGATTTTAAAGAGCTGGTTGTAGACCCAGACTTACTGTGCTCACACTTGAGTGAATCTCTTGCTAATGTGTCCCTCTGGCACAGAATCAGGGGACACTAACAGGTTGCTAGGTCCTTTCATCTGAGGTACAGTTTGTTTAAATAAGAGTGAAGCATCTCTGTTTCAGGGTGGTGCTGCAGCTACCTTATCCAAACCTTGGTGTGCTTATTTCTGAAGAGGGATTGAGGGAAAGACAGACACGTAAGGAGATCACAAGAAGAGTGTTCCTCCATAAACAGGAACACTCTCACTGGTAAACTGAGCTATATGCCCAAGAGGATCTTATCCTGCTTCCCAGCCTGACGGGAGCCCCATGGTAGCTAGGATGTTGGCCCTAAGCAGCAGTCACCAGTGTTTAATTATACAGGATGCCTGTGTCAAATACAGATGCCCAAGAAATCCAGTAACAGAGGATCGATCCTCCAGGGTATGAGTACTAACCCAGAATCTGCTCTCCGACCTCATATCTGACCGCATATAAATTCAGCTACTAGGATGAGTGTACCACATTTTCAACAGCACCGACTTTCAGGAGGTATTTCTTTTCTGTGCCAGTGAAAATGGACAGTGAACATCATAAAGAATCGCCTTCCATCGTGATGTCTGTAATAGCGAATTCTAACCTCTCGGGGGGGGGGGGTGGAATCTTTCCACCATAACCATTGACCTTTCTCTCTCATAGAAAACCCTTCACAGGCAGGTGCTACAGGGTTATTTACCTTCCAGCTCAGCTGGGAATTCTGTCTCACAGCTATCACTGCTTCCAGCTGGCTCTTGTTCAGCGTAGCCAGGAGAGGCATGATGGGAAATGATGGGGAGACTGGAATTTCAGAAGGTGGAGAAGATAACACCTAGGAGAAAAGGGATTGGCCACCAAGCACCGAGAGGGTTCTTTCACAGATAAAGTTCATCACTAGTGTGAGAACCCACTATCAAACGGTGGGTACTAATGGTTGGTACTCTAAAGAGGTGACTCTCAACACTACTTAAAACCTTCTACTCTTCCAATCTCTCCACCCACACATGGAATGGCCTGTCTTTGCTCAAACTGACATTCTTGTCAACCTTAGAGACTATTTCAAGCTTTGGGAAAAAGAACTGGAAACACATGGCTGCACTCTCTGAGACAAATTAGGTTTGGAAATTTTGAGAGGAAGAATTATATAGTTTGCCCGAATAAAAATATAGAGATCTCTGTGTTCTGAATGTACTCCACGCAAATAAACTCAAGAAGAAATCATTATACTTCTAACTCTGAGCTTGTTTCAAAAATACTGTCTTGGGAAAGAGCTACTAACTGAGGTCAGTACTCCAGGGGTAAAGATTTTGACACATGAGCCTCACTGACTAGGAGCCAAACCTCTTGCCATTTATCATCTGTGTGACTCTGAATGACCTCTGTGATCTGAGTCTCAATCACTGTGGTTAGCTACTGGTAAGAATGACTGCTCACACAGTACTTCAAGGGGCTGTCTGACATTATCCATGAAGATAACACATGGTAAGACCTAACACGTGGTAGGCTAAGAATAACAAAACAACAAACGAGGTAAATCAAACTTACCATTTGGTTATTTATCATTTATACTTAAAGGCCACATCTGTCACAAAGGTTATGAATGGCACTATCTGCTCTGCCCCTGATAAGCAAGAGCGCCTGTAGAAAATGGGACCACCCAGATTTCAGCTCAACCTGCACGGTATTCCTTAGCGACTCCAAATTCTGTGTGCCAATTCCATGTTCCAATTTGCTGGCCACTTTGGTTCCCACAAACTGTGCTGGAGTCCTTCTGTGGAACACAGGCAGGCTATTTCCAGTGACAGTAGACAGGAATGAACTCTCCCAGTGCACACGTGCCCAGTGATCTCTGACTTTTCTACCTGTTTCTTAAAGTGCTCACAGTGACTGTGTCTTCCTGAGCCTGGTGACAAGAGAAAATCCCTAATCACACCACAATGAATTTCTTTATAACATTTCTGCCCTTCCAGTAAACCCCGATGTCTCTCTTTTCATCACCTCAGTTATGTCTACTTATTTATGGGGAAGTGGTCTATAGTCATTTTCCTACTGTATAACGGGATAAACCCTTTACAAGGAGCATTAGAGTCAATCAGCTTTCATACTTACACAAACTTAGATTACACTGTGCTAAAACTGGCCACATAAAAATGATACTAAATTCTGAACAGCTTTTCTGAATGTAACACTGGATCCAAAAGTAATAGCAAATATTATACATCCAGTGGGTTCTTCAAAATACTTGATCTATGTCCATGGCACGAGAGGCTAAACACTGAAAGTATAATTCTCCAGGTTAACTACTGGTCACAAGAGTAAAAATGAGCTTTTCTGCTCTATAACTTCTCTCATATTTCCGTGATCTGTGGAAAGCAATTTTCCACATTATTTTAAAAACTCTTCCTAAGGTGAGTGGTGTCTTCAGCAATAGGGTCTTATCGGCTAGTTCTTTTGGGCATCCAGTGTAGGCAAGAGCCTATACTGGTTTGTTTTTTTTTTTTTTTGGGGGGGGGCTTCATAAAGGGGTTTAGAGATGTTGGGCATTGTAGTAATTAGAATGCACTTTATACATCTATTGGATTGTCAAAGAACAGATATAATAAAAATATAAATGAGAGAAAATGCTTTTGAGTTATTCATTTTAAAATGTAGCGAGTGGCTCTTTTTAATAAGCAGAAGACTAGAAGCATAACGGAAGATTTAAATCATCAAACCAAGATAAGATATCTTTAAATGAGTACAGACTGGGATGTGAACCCTGTAGCTGTGCTTCTAAGTGGGACATACACATCTTCCTCCTCGTAGGTGTCAGGGTATGCTGAGAGAGAGAAGGGAAGCCTGCCATGCAGCGTGTTGGTACTTCTTGTCAGTTTGCATGCTGTCAACTGTTTAACCTAAATACCTTCCTTTCTAAAGTCTTGGTTTATATGTTTAAAATATAAGTTGGGGTCTGGAGAGGTGACTCAATGGCTAGCAGTGTTTACTGTTCTTGCAGAGGACCAGTGTTCAGATGCCAGCACCTACGGGGTGGCTCAAGGCTACCTGTAGCTCCAGTTCTGTGAATCCAATGCCTACCCCTATGGGTAATTGTATGCATACACATAAGCGAGTAATAAACCTATTCATACAAAATACAAAACATGAGTAGCGCTGTAAAATTCCAAAACCAAGATTTAATTGTTAGCGGTTTCCAATGCAACCTGGCAGAATGCCTCTGTTGAAGAAATGAAAAATGCCTAAGGAAAAGAATGGATCATAAGTTATGGTTGGCCATGTGTTTTGCTTACTTTTCTGTTCTTGTGACAAAACACCATGACCCGGGAAATATGCAGGAGATGTGGATTACTTGGGTTTACAGTTCCAGACTAAAAAAAGTCCACCACCACAGTCACAGCTGGGAACTGTGGCAGCAGGCAGGAGGAGCAAGCTGAGAGCTCACATCTCAAACCTCAAGCATTAAGAAGAGCAAATGGTATGTAGCTTGGAATGGTATGTAGCTTTTGGAAAAGCCTGGCCCGAGTAACTTACTTCATCCAGCAACGTCACGCTTCCTAAACCTACCCCAAACAGTGCTACCAACTAAAGACCAAGTTTTCAAATGCCCAAGAGTATAGGAGGCATCTCATATAAACCAGCACATTCCACTCACTGGACCCTGTAGGCTCCTGGCCATAACCTAATGCAAAATGCTTTCAGTCCGACTCCAAAAGCCTCCATAATCTCTCAGTTTTAACACTATTTAAACATACAAAATCTCTCCTGAGACCCAAAGCAATCTCTTAATTATGATTCTATATTTTTTTCTTCTTTTTTTTTTTTAAGCAAATTGCAGACTTCCAACATGCAGTGGCACAGAACACATAGCACCATTCTGGACAACAGGCAGGGAGCACAGTGAGGAAATACTGAACCAAAGTAAAATCAAAACCCAGGAGGTTAGAGGTCAAATCCTGTAGCTCCATGTCTGGTGTCAAAAGGCTTGGATGGTTCCTGCCCTCCACCTTTGCTGCCTGCAGTATACATCTCTCTCCTAGGTTGTTTCTATGCCCAGTCTGCAGCTCTCTTTTGCAAACATCCTCCTGATCTGACATTTTCAACTTCTTGGGATTCCTGACACAATTCAGGTTTTGCTTCCACAGCTTCATGGAATTGCTTTTCAAGGCTTCGAGGCAGAGTGACTTTTCTGCCACACCCCAGGCCTCAATGGCTCTCTGAACCTGAGGAGAAAGATTCCAAACTCCCTTTACTCATGTACCCTGCAACTCTAAAGCCAGTGCAGTGCAGACCACACTGTCAAGTTTGGCTGCAAACTTGAAGTGGACCCTAACTTCTTTTTGTATCACATTTGCAGCGATTTGATTTGCTGTTTATTTCTGAGAGCAGAAAACTCCTTAGACCTTTTTCTTTCATAGATTATGAGTTTTTCTGGATGGTGTGCTGTCCTGAGGCCACTTACCCCTTCAATATAGCTCAGACCTCTCCTTGATATCCTAGTCTTTCACAAGCTCTGGCTGGAACAGTAAACTCCTGGGTGCTCTTTTTCTCTTCCAAGCTATCCATTTTTGAAATTTTGTAATTTTTTTTCTTCTCCATTTATTTCCTTGTAGACCTGCATAGCAGCCATTAATGATAACCACACAACTGTTAATATTAGACTGGCTTGAAATCTCGTACAGCAAAGAAATTAGTCCATTACTTTTCTATTTAGCCTCAGGAAGACTCTTAGGACAAGTGCAGAAAGCAGACACATTCTGTGCCAAAGTATCACAAGAAATGGCTCTAGCCCAGTTGCTAATGTTTTTCCTTCTGGCACCTCTTCAGCTGGGTCCCATAGTCTACATTTTCCACAGCACTGTGTTCCAAGCTCCAACTAGGATGGTCAGTTAAGCTCTGCTTACAGTATTCAACAGATTTCTAGTGCAGAATTCCCCAAATCTTCCAGACTCCTCAGAACAAAATCAGGGTCAAGTCAGATCTGTCACGGCAATTGTTCACTCCTGGTAACAATTTCTGTATTAGTTAATTTTCCATTGCTGTGATGAAACACAACAGCCAAGGCAACTCACAGAATAAAGGGTTTGTTTGGACTTATAACTTCATGGGGTTAGGATCCACAAGAGCAGGGACAGTATGGCAGAAGGCAGCAGATAGCAGGACCTGGAAGCTGAGAGAGGGGGGCTAGCCTCTCCAATCGCAATAGAAACTAGCACAGGACAAACTAGGAATGGTGTATGACATTTGGAACCTCAATGATTACCTGAGTGGTTTGCATGAAAGATATTTTTGGGGAGCTCAGCAGTTAAGAAAGGTTGTTTCTCTTGCAGGGGAACCTGGTTCTATTCCCAGAACACACATGATGGCTCACAACAACTGCTGCGATTCCAGGGGATCCGATGCCCTCTTCTGAAGTCCATGGGCATCGGGCATGCACACGGCACATGGTGCATATGAATTCATGCAGGAAGAACACTAATACACATAAAATGAATCAATAAAAATCTTTGTTAATCATTTCCAGCAAAGTCGTTACATTATTTTTCCGAAAGCAAATCACTACTGAATTTGTCATTAGGCATTACAACAAGCATGACAGGTCATGTTTCCTGAACTATATCATACAAGCTAGCGATACTGATGACTGCTAGACTGAAAAATCTGGACTTTTCTAACCATACAAAGTAATTGGAAGACTTTAATTTGCCATATTCTGCAAATCAAGTTTGTGATTCAAGAAAGTCATTAATATGGAGAGGGGAAGGATCAAATTATTCTGTCAGTGGTAAGTCCTATATTACAATAAATGCAGATAATAAAAAGTAACAGCATGGCATTTGATGCTTCAGGACAGACCTAGTGCTGATAGAATGTTGACACTCACTGTCCGGGGTCAGGGGTGATGCTGAAGGCCCTGGTGTTATACTGAGCACGAAGGAGCTCAAAATCAAATGGAGACCAAACAAGGCATTAAGCTGTGACAGATTGACAGTTGCTTATGATGGCCTTGCCATGTGTCACTCACAGTGTTGTGGTTTGGATGTGACCACGAGCTAGCTGCAGCCAGTAGCAAACAGGACTTGAGGGTCTCACTCACTTCTAACCTGAGCTTTCTTCTTCCTACCTACTGCTGCCATAGGAATACAGAACTCCTGATACCGTGGACCAAATTCCTATAGCCAGACTTTCTCTGCCATGATATACAGTCTTGCCCTTGAGCTGTGAGCAAAAACTAACATCTCCTCTCTTGAGTTGCTTTTCTCAGGGTATTTATCACAATGAGATGAAGTGTAATCAATATTGGCAACTAAAAAAAAAAATCAAGATAAAAATCACACTTGAACTACACACGAGGAATGTTTATCCTATGTTCAAGCTTGACTGGGCCACAGAGTATCAGAATGTTTAACCAAACATTATTCCAGCTGTGTCTGGAAGGCTGATTCTGAATAAGATTCATATGGGAATCAGTAGCCTGAGGAAAACAGATATTCTTCATAGAGAGGGTGGCTTTTTTTCCAGTCAGCTGAAAGACTGGCTAAGAGCTTCATCATGGGAGGCTGTCATGGTTTGAAACATTGGTCTTTGCCGGGGCCAGCCGGGCAGAGTCGAACGGTTCTTGAGTCGGGAGTGAGGATTAATATTATTTAAATAAACACACAGCACACAGGAAACTTTTTTAAAGGTCCAGACTCGACAGCCACAGCAAAAGGGAGGCTGCTGCAGCAAGCAGTGCAAGCAGCAAGTCTCAAGTCTCTGCCTCCAGCCCTCTGCTTCCTAACATTTAGATTTCCCACATTATACTTGCTTTTTGTGAAATCTTAGGTCTGGTTCATGCTCCACGTCCTCCAAGATCTCTCCTCCAGCTCTGCCCTCCTCGTGCTTTCTCCTCGAGCTTTCTCCTGGAGCTCCTCCTCCTTCTCGCCCCTTCCTGTTCTCTAGCTCCTCCCCTCTTTCCTGTCCTCTGGCTCCTCCCATAGCTCAACATTGTATCTAGTTGCTCATTTGACTCCTGTTTACACAAGAGTCAGCCTTCTTCTGCAGTAACTGTTGGCCTGTCTTTTTATTGTAGAGTTTCTAAGCCAGAGTAGAAATATCTCAGAACAATGGTTTAATTTGCACAAGGAGCCTGAGGAAGAGGTGTGATCCTCACAAGCTATCCCACCTGCTGTCACAAACAAAAGGAGATGGACTTGCAAGTTCTCTGCCATTAGTAAAGGCCTGCTAAAAGCCATCTCTCCACCGAGATTTAAATATCAAAGCCGGCTGCTTGGAGTCACGGCTCCTGACAGGTCTTGACCAGATTTCAAACTAAAACAAAAATTCTTGTGGGGCCTGTAGCTTGCCAGCTTTAACAGCTAGATCTTACCTGATCGAGAGTATATTACCCATCATACATGAGACGGAACTGTACACCTGCCTTCCTGTGCCTCTAACCAGCAGGCTTCAGATACTGGGACTTCTCAACATCCATATTTTTATGAACTAACCCCCACACGCTTGTCTTTCTCTAGAGGTCCATGACTAATACACCAATCAGTATAAAGGAATAGAGTGTATCAAGGTTGTTGTTAGACCCTAAAGAAAGGGAGGGGGTCATTTGAAATATACTAAAGAAACAACTAGAATATGGAGTCAGGCAAAGAGATAAAGGGGAAAAGTTAGACGAGAGCTACAAAATAAGGACTCCTGATATATAGCTTCAGTTCAGAGGTCACTTAAGGAAAAAAATAAAAAATTTGTTGTGCCTGTGGCATAGGCCTGTCATCCCAGCCACTCAGAAGGTTTGGGCAGGAATATTACAAGCATGAAGACTCTGCCTGTGCTTCAAGGTGAGTTCAAGGCCAGCTCGAGCAAGGTAGGGGGGTTTTATCTCAACTCAGAAAAAAAATTTTTTTTTTTAATCTGAGCTATTTCTCGGTGATAGAATACTTTTCTGGCATGCAAGAGACTCTAGGTTCAACCCCCTAGGACTACACACAAAGAACAGAAAAGAAAAGAAAAAAAAAAAGGGGCATCAAGGTTTTAAAAGGTCCTTTTAGAAATGAAATGATAAGATCTACTACAGAGTGTTTTATCCTTTAAATGTTTCAAGTATTTTGAAGGATATAATTTAAAAAAAAGAATCTCCCTTAAAAAAGAGGGGAAAAGCCTCCTCTTCTGTTGTTCCCACTCCTGGGAAGACACACTACTGTAAGGCTTAGTGAGCCCGTTACCTGGAAGACCTAACAACGGTGGGTAGATTTTGCATGTAATGCTAAACTAGAAACAGTGCATGTTTTCGATTCATTTCTACTCATGGCAGAGTAATTAGAATTGTTCTTACCCTCCAGCTATACACAACTTAAAAACTTACAAAAAAAATAATATCTATCCATTTAGAACAATTAATCCTTCCCTACCTGCCTAGGATTCCCTGTGTGAACCTGACTACCATAAGAAATGAAAACACAAGGCAAGATCAGGCACTAACTCCAGTTTCCTTCCTGGGGTGCCTTTCCAGTGGTTGACTCGAAGGATCTAGTCTGGGAGAAGATGGCAGTTTTAGACAAGATGATTTGGCCCATGGCAGTGGGAACTTCGCTGGAAATCCTACAGCAGCAATCGGTGGAAAACAGAACTCAGGCCAGAAGCTACAATTCTACAGTAGATATATTATTAGGTATAGATCAGAAGTTGGGACTGCTAAGGTATTTGGAATTTCTGAGTCAAAGCAGCAAAGAGAGGGTGCTTTCCTGGGTAGGCTCAACAGCCCAAACTTGTTTAAAATTCAACCTGAGCATCACACTAGGTTAGCAAACCCTGTTTATATAATTTAACAAAACTTTCTTTGTAATTGAATGGACAAAAAGTTACTTTAGACATGTAATATAGGATAAACCTACTAAAATCTGTACATCTAAAGAAACTAATCAAGAGGGACGACCCTGACTAAAATGCTCAATCTCCATCCCAAAAGGCAAAGAGGAAGGACATCAGAAGAAGAAGAAAACAGGAAACAAGCTAGGAACCTGCCACAGAGGGCCTCTGAAAGCCTCTGCCCTGCAGACTATCAAAGCAGACGCTGAGACTTATGGCCAACTGTTGGGCAGAGTACATGGACTCTTATGTAAGAAGTAGGAAATAGTAAGATCTGGAGAGGACAGTAACTCCACAAGGAGAGCAACAGAACCAGAAAATTTGAACACAGGGGTCCTCCCAGAGACTCATACTCCAACCAAGTACCAGGCATGGAGATAACCTAGAACCCCTGCACAGATGTAGCTCATGGCAATTTAGTGTCCAAGTGGGTTCCATAGTAATGGGAAGAGGGACTGCCTCTGACATAATCTGATTGGTCTGCTCTTTGATCACCTCCCCCTGACGGGGGAGCAGCCTTAACCAGGCCACAGAAGATGACAATGCAGCCACTCCTGATGAGATCTGATAGACTAAGATCAGAAGGAAGGAGAGCAGGACCTCCCCTATCAGTGGACTTGGGAAGGGGCATGCTTGAAGAAGGGGGAGGGAGGGTGGGATTGGGAGGGGAGGAGGGAAGGGTTTATGGTGGGATACAAAGTGAATAAAGTGTAATTAATAAAAAAATAAAATTAAAAAAACTTTAAAAAAAAGTATAAGGAATATAAAAAACATATTAAAAGCAACCCAGGCATGGTCTCTTATGCCTTTAATCTCAGAACTCAGGGAGGCAGAGGCAGGTAAAGATATGTGGCTAAAAGGGTCATACTGTGAGACACACTGTGACACACTACAGCTTCCATGATGCATTTTACTTTTTTCCTTTGGTGAGGAAGGTGCAAGGGAGGAGAGTGGAGAGGGAGGATATGAAAAGATAGGAAGATGGGTAGGACTGAGGTACAAGCTGTGAAATTCACAAAGAATCAATAAAAAGTTTTTAAAAATAAAGGGAAACAGGCTGAGCAAGCCATACGAAGCAAGCCAGTAAGCAGCACCCCTCCACTGCCTCTGCTTCAGCTCCTGCCTCCAGGTTCCTGCCCTGTTTGAGTCCCTGTCCTGGCTTCCTTCACTGATGGACAGCAATGTAGAAGTGCAATCTGAAAAAACTCTTTCCTCGGTTTTTGGTCATGTCTTGAAGTGCTAGACATCCTAATAAAGACACCCCACAACAATAGCTTGACACTAAGAGTAAAAACAGAAGGAAAAATAAAAAATAAAAATTAAGTGGAAAGTAAAACACATTTTTGAGTGAATGAATGAAAAATCAATGTGCCTAAGAAGAAATAAGACAGAAAACTTTGAAACCATCTTCAGGAAATGTAAGTGAAAAACAAACAAACAAACAAAAAAAAAACAGTATACAAAACCAACAGGGCGCAGCAAAGCAGTCCTAGAAAGGACATTACTAGCAGTCAATAAAATGAAGAAAAGCTTAGACAAATAACACAGTGGCATCCTGAAAAACAAAGTAAGTCCAAAGTTAACAAAAAGAAACTAATTACATAGGAAATATAAAAGCAATAGGAAAAAAATTCAATAAAAAACAATAGGAAAAAACTCTTAATTTCGAGTTTTTGTTTTTATTTTAGAGCTGATCCAGCAAACATTTAGACAGGCTAAGAAGAAACCATGTAAGTCTAAAATAAATAAAGCCATAATGAGACAGGGGCATTACAACTGGGGCCATAAAAAAAAATAAGAAGGATTATAAAGTCCTACTGGAGAAATAAAAGAGGGAGAGGAAGAGAGAAGGAGGAAAAGAAGGAGGGAGAGAGAAGGGGATGAAAGAAGAGAGAGAGAGAGAGAGAGAGAGAGAGAGAGAGAACCCTAGAAACATGCAATCAACCAAGTCAATCACAGAGACAAAACAGCTGGTGGGTAGTTAGACAGTCTGACCTCCTAGCATTCAGTACTGCTTCACCAGGCTCATCATCCCTTCAAAAATCCACTGTTTTCTTACTGTCAGGATTTCATTCAAACAATCCTGATTTTCCCTTTCTTGTCTGCAGCAGCTGCCAGTGTTTTAATGCAGCATCTGGGTTGTTTTTGTTTTTTTTGGTTTTTTTTTTTTTTTTTTTTTTTTTTTGGGGGGGGGGGCTGGTAACTTTCCATCTTACCACTATCTAAGGAGAAAAACTTTGACCAGGAGTGGACAAGTTCTGGTGTGGACACACAGCTGCGCCCAGGGCATCCACAGGCTACACACGGTCAGCAAGAGCATGTGTAGAGTGTGCAAACCAGAGAGACCCCTCCAATTGCTCAGTGCTTAGCTTTGCCATCATTGATTGACAACAGTCAGCACAGCGCAGCACTTAACACTTGGGGTTAACTTTGGAGGGAGGCTACTTGGAACACAACTTTCTGTCTCAGTTTTTACATGAATTAAATTAATCTCAGGATGAAGGGAAGTGTGTGGGTAAACATATGTGCTATCACTAGTTATAACTAGTGGGAGATTGCACTTAGTCTGACTATGCTTTTCAAAGTGTTTTCTGAATCTATCCAAGATGGGGCCATGTGTTCATATTGGACGCATAGTTGGGCTGCTGCTGCTGCTGTTGCTGCTGCTGCTGCTGCTGCTGCTGCTGCTGCTGCTGCTTCAGGGGATAGATGTTTCTAGCTCTTTGTTCTTCAAAGCCAGTACTTTCAGGAAGATTCTCCCTGCACCAGCCAGCAGCCAGGGAGGGGTGGCTGCTTTGTGAGAGGCCACACAGAATGCTAATTGAACAGAATCGTTGTCTTACCTACTACAACAAGCTTAAAAATACTTGGTCTTTAAGGCCTCTACTCTTACAGCTATCTGTATACAAGAGAAACCATTGTTCACAGTTCATTGTTGCGCAGAGCGCTGCTCCCAAAATAGGCAGCGGCAAATTGAGGCCTGATGCAACAGGAACACAGCCTTGAGCTTGGCACTCTACACCTCACTGGGTTGATATATATATAAAGTTTCTCTTTTGATGCGCAGAAACCTCAAACAGAACTGAAACCAAGCCTGAAAGGAAGCTTAATTCCAGTGTGATTGTTCCCTAGGAATGTAAGCTCCAGAGACAATTGCTCCTGCCCTAGCCCAGGCCCTGCTACCTGCATGGAACTTATCCACACCTTTGTTGAGTTAGTGCTTACATCTAAGCTACATGAGTGTTGAGTGTGGTCATCCATGCAAAGCCTTCAGAGCTGAGTTTTCCATACAGCAGATATTCCATGAACTGTGCTCATTGTTTATCATATGAAGCACACACACACACACACACACACACACACACACACACACCCCCCAAGGTGTTTATTAAAGATTTAAGGAGAATTCCAAGAATGGAAGTAAGAAAAGATTCTTGACTTTTCACTTACGTGTCCAAAATGGTGTCAAATTACTATTATCCAAAAGTAATATGTGAAACTGAGGTCATGGAGATTTAAAAAATCTTATATTCAAAGGAACCCATTTTTACTAAGGAGGATTAACAAGAGCAGATTCAGGCTTACAGAGCCAACCTCATGCCGTGCCTGTGACGTGCATTGACTCCCTGCATGTCCCAGGTCATGCATACAAACCTGTGGGGTAGGGGCTGCAGTGTCCACACTACAAATTCAAGGATGCTGACAGAGGATTCAAGCGGCTTCCCAGCTCACCCCACTAGAAACCAAAATGGCAGATTTGAGATTCAACCCCAAGAAGTCTGGCTCAAAATGTCAGTCTTAATGCCTGCGTTATAATACCTCATGCAAATCAATTTAACCAAATGTACAAAACAAAAAGGAGAGACAAGGTGATGGAGACAGAGCAACCGCTGCTCAGTGATTATGATTCTTGAATACTCATTATAGATGGCGGATAAGAACGTAACACAGAATAAAGTCACAAGGGACAAAAAAAAAAAAAGTCACAAGGGACATCAAAGTGTAATAGTTGTGAGAATGATAATAGAAGAAAGGAAAGAAGGTAGCAAGGTTTGATGCCTGCGTGTGGGAGGCTCAGCAAAGTGACGTCCATGGATGCTCCTTGAATAGGATGAGTTTTCATTATCTAGAGTCTACACTACCCATCATGCTCTTGGACTAGCCTGTGTTTTCTCCTCTTTAAATTTATCTACTGAAAAGCTCGTCATGGTAGCACATGCTTATAATCCCAGCACTTGGGAGGCAGAGGCAGGCAGATTTCTGTGATTTCGAGTCCAGTCTGGTCTACAAAGCGAGTTCCAGGACAGCCAGGGCTACACAGAGGAACCCTGTCTCAGAAAACAACAAAAATTATCTGCTGTAATTCTTCAAACGATATTTCCAGGCCTAGTGTTCAAGATTTCCTAAAGTAAGAACATAATAAGATGAAGAGAAACTTAGAGTTATATTCCCAGTATTTTCTGTATTTTCAGTATTTTTCTGTAAAGAAAATTCCTTTTTTATAAACGTCTAAAGTTTATAACGCATTGAACAACCGAGGAACACTGACAAATAGCAGCATGGCCACACGATGGCAGCAAAGCACAGCTAAAGGCGGCCTACAGCGAGGCCCTGGCTTCGCAAGACACACCCACAAATTCCCAGGGTTTTCCGGGAAGTTCCTGCGTAATAGTCAGCAGGAAGATGACAGCACTTCCGCAAAAGCATTTCCACGCTCCGTGGACACTTTCCCATCGGCTCTAAGACACTCCTCTCAGTCCCGCAGTGTTAGAACCTTTTGAGGGATAGGAATCCAATATTACGCCGGGTACCAGGATCTCCTGTGAGGCCAGAGGTGAGGCAAGACTCACCCATCATTTCTGCTAAAATGTGCTCCCTGGGAGAGAGCAAGAATGGAGATATTATAACGTCAAGGACTACAAGAAATTTCTCCTGAAGATTAATAAAAAAAAGAAGGAAAAGGAAACGACTTTCATTTAAAAAAAATTATACATACATAAACACACGCACATCACATTACCTGTTTCAGAAAGGCTGACTGAAAAGAATAAAACGGGATTTGCTCAGAGGAAAACTCAGTCAGCCTACAGGTGACCCTTGCTTTGTTATCCTACCTTCTGCCTCGTTGCTAACGTTCTGGAACAGCCTACAAAACTCAAGGTCTCTACCTGGCTCGGCTCTCTGGGTGTGTGTGTGGGGGAACACAGCTATAGAGGAGGGGATGACACTTTCCTGCTATGTACCATTCAACTCGTATCTTCACCTCCATCTTCATGGACATCCCTTCCATGTGTCTCTCCAAGAGAGTTCTTCATTTGACTTAGGATCTGCCCCCAGTTATGCAGGGGTGGTCTGGAGAGGTACATCTTCAAAGAGCCTTTCCCCAAAAAAATTCATGGGAGCCCTGAACAAGTATATCGATATTGGATATAATGTCTTAGGGTGTTCCATACAACCACTACAACGTCCCCATGACCTTTCCTCCTCTGGCCTGGGGGTGGTCATAGATACATTCTCTACAGTCCCCAAACCCTTTCTCCTTCTTAGCTGTCTCATGTAATAACTTCTGATTTGGGTTCCATTCTGATACCGTCCTGCTGTATCCATGAGTGTTCTCTCCTGGGGTCGATCTCGTGTAAAATTAGGGAGTTAGAGTAGCTAGTTGTCACAAACTCAATAGGGCATTGGGGAGAAAAGGGAGTCAGAGATGTGGCTGTTTCGATGAAGTAGGAGCCCCTTCATCTGATGAGGGCTGTTGGCTGTCACAATGTCTGAGCTCCCCTTTTGCTTTGGAAAGTGTTTTCACGTGGCACTAAACACTTGCCTTGTATCTGACACTGCTCTAGATTGTGTGGATGCAATGATGGCCAAGTCAGAACTCTCTCAGGGAACCCCATCTCAAACAGACAGTCAGAACCATGATGTCATCACTATGTTCTAGTGTCCAAAGACTACGGAAAAGGCCTCTCGTTGTGGGCAGAAAGGTGAAAGGAGACTCTTCCTAGATCTGTTGGTCCTCACAGCAAGAAGTATCATTAGAGCCAAATAAAAGAAAATGGCAGAAGCACAGTAGACACAATGTTTAAAGATGCTCCGAAGGGAAACAGAAAAGAAATGGGTGCTCAGAATAAAGAATGTCATCAAAAGGTAGCTAAGCACGGATCAGGGAAACATTCTGTCTATAATTAGAGGAAAAGCCAGGTATTGGGAAACTGAAGTAAATTTATTGCATAGCACCCTTGTCATTACCACTTTTTAAAACAGTGAAGTTAGTTACCCAAGGTCACATGGCAGGTAAGTGACAGAATGAAGCTTTGAACTCAGGTCTGCCTGACTCCAAGTCATAAACATTATGGAGAAATGAATGTGCTTGGAAGTGGGTTGGGACTTCACTGCAGAAAGTGTGCTAACTCACTTGTAATTTAGAAAAATGCGGATAAACGATTGGAGAGGGAGAAGATATAAGATGTAGGAAGATTAGAGGTCTTAAGATAATATTTAAGGGAAAAGCAAAGGCTCCAAACCAAGCAGTACCAATGAAGATAGTGCAGAGACAGTGGGTCTAAAGGCTGCTGCATATATTTCTATACATACATGGCTATAACAGAAGAAAAAAGATGGTGACGGAGTATGATTTACAGGCTCAAGCTTGAAAGAATAGACAGGTACAGAGTGAGTAGCGCCAATTTCTCTTATTAATGGTTGGAGACACCATAGCCACTGCAGATTTACACATGTCCGATTTGAGTTGCTCACGGAAATGCAAGTAGCTTTGGAGCAGTTCAGTGAAACATGTATGTGTGGTTAATAGGCTGCCTGCAATTGGGTGCGGTGAGCAGGCATTTAGCACACATCTGAATCATAAAATTATCAAGGAGGCTTCAGTTATGGATAAGTATTAACTGATGAAACTTCCAGAGGAGAAGAAACAAAGAAGAAAGGATGAGGCGTGAAGGAAACTAGGACAGAATTCCCTGTGTAGCTAAAGTTGGGAATGCTGTATCACTTTTGGCCTAAGTAAGTGCTGACCCTAAAAGATTTCCCCAAACACATTTGGCTACATCATGAAACAGAAAACATCCCATCCTGTGCAATCTCTGGAAACAAGGTTGAGAGCTGGGTATTCATAGCAACATAGTTTTTGCAGCACATCTACTGGAAAGCAGGTACCCAGACTTCAGCATCCTGGAAATCATGGCCTTTAGGGCACCTTTTGTACAATGTTTGTAATTTGACCTTACTATAATCTAGACAGTGCTGACAATCATGACATCACATGTGAAAAAGGAAAAGAAAAATGGCATCCAGTCTTAGCAGCTCCCTTCTGAAAAGAACATTCCAAATTGGATCCTCTCTTTCATATTCACCCTCAGAACACAAGCAAATCAAATGATGGATCTATGGAGAGGAGAGGCATGGCAGGGAGACCTCCCCATTCAGGGCTCCATTGATGCCATTATCCTTCAGATGCTTCACAGTGTCGCCACACTTTCCGTTTTCACTTCTACCACTGGTTTAAAATAATAGCACACAGCTTGTTAACTACACACAAATCCTTCCATTAAACCTCTCTAGAGCCATTGTCATCAACAGCACGGTTAACGGCTGTCAATGTCAGATAGGAAATCCCTTCTCCCGGAGAGTCAACCACCCTATGAAACTGTTTCTGTGCTCAAGAGGAGAGTGAAGTATTCTGGAAAGTCACTCTTTCTGCAAACATCATGGCCTGTGAAATCTGCTCAAAGGGAGAGAGAGAAAGAGAGAGAGAGAGAGAGAGAGAGAGAGAGAGATGATCATATGCCTGTTATCCCAAAATAGCACCTTCCTCCATTATGCTGAGATTCAGCGCAAAACTGACTCATGCAGCTCTGGGCCACCTGCCAGAGCAGTTGAGAGCAGAGCGCTTCCTTAGCAGCCCTAGGGTGCTCACTCAGCCCCAAATGGCCTGCTCTGCCAGGTTCTGACCTCGTACCTAGCAGAGCCAGCTAAGGTTCTACGTTATCATATAAGAAAGTGGAAAACTTATTGGGGTATCATTAGTAAGACCCTATCATGTCCAGGTCCTTTCTGATCTCTCTTGCTCCCAGGCATCATCTTTACTGAAATAGCTCCTGCACCTGTATGTATGCGCTCTCCCAATACCAAAGCTGCCATTTGAGCAGTTGCTTCTGCCACACCCAAAGCCAGACTACACCCTTTCTGACCAATGTTGCTCTAGTACCAATCTGGCCATTCTGTC
Organism: Psammomys obesus; assembly: GCF_907164565.1. Classification (NCBI taxonomy): domain Eukaryota; kingdom Metazoa; phylum Chordata; class Mammalia; order Rodentia; family Muridae; genus Psammomys; species Psammomys obesus. The sequence goes on from NW_026596064.1 coordinate 8,344,592, forward strand.
TCTCCAGATCTCACAATGTCCACACCTATGAAGAAATGGGTCCCAGAAGCCCCTTCCCCTCCTGGAAGATTTGTCATCACAGTGGCCCCAGCACCATTAAAAAAAAAAAAAAACATTATACTTATAGTTACATGGTTCTAACAGCTCTTGAAATTTGCAAGTTACTCAGTGGGTCTAATTAGGTGGCAGAAAAATTTAGGAGCAAGTTATCAAATAGATGAGGTAGAAACTGAGAGTTTGTCGTGAACACTCAGTGTGCATGGAGATTCTGGTCGATGATGGATTCAGTCACAAACACAACTCCTATTTTCTTCTTCCTTGTTTTAAATTCTTCTTTGAAAGGAGTTAGGCTGGGCACGATAGGACACTCCTTCATTCCTGGCACTCAAGAGGCAGAGATCTCTGTGAGTTTCAGGCCAACCTGATCTAGGTAGTGAATCCAAGACAGAGAAACCGTGTCTTGAAACAAACAAGCAAAGAGCTAATTTGCAGAAGTTGAGCCCATTCTCTTCTTCCATTCTCCCAGACCTTAAAACTGACAACTTTCTCTAAATGACTCTTCCTTAGGTCCACCTTAGGAACTCTTGCTGCATGAGGGACAATGCACAACGAAATGCCCATAATCTATTGTTGTTTAATGATGAGGACATAAGTGATGAATGAGAGAACAAAAAGCCATTAAAACAAACAAACAAACAAATGAAAAAGATACAGTAAGTAGAGCCTGAGATGTAAAGGTACCAAATGACAAAAGTAGGAGAAGAGGATACTGATCCTGCTCTGGATGAAGGACTAGTGTTTAGGGGCCACATACTTGATACTGGGGCAGCTAGGGCCAGAAGTGATGGATGAAGACCTGTGCTCCTGACTCTTATTTTACAGGTGATGTCCAAACCTAGGAAGGACACCTGTGGAAGGTGCTTCATTTTTTTTTTTCAAATAAGGTAAGAGCTCACAAGTACATATAGAATACATATGTGAACTGATCTTAAACAGAACCCTGGGGAGTGGTGATGAGGTCTGGAGTAGTTGAAAACAAAAATAAAAACCCATAGTCAATATTTCTGAGATGGTTTCTTTTTTATTACAACATGACTGGCCATGAACTATTCATTTTATGGGTTGCTGATGTTGGTGATCTTTTGGATGAGACCAATCTTGAAATCACTAGAATTGGTAGACCAGGTTGTCCTCTATCACAGGAGCTGTCCTTTGCCTATCGGATAAAAGCCACATAAAACAAATCACCAACTTACAGCCTTTGCTGAGAAATGTTACTTTTCCCTGGACCTGCAACCCATTAAAATAGGCACCAGCTGTGCACATCTGGGGCATAACCACACTCCATAACCACATGATCCAAGGCCTTACAATCCAGATACTTCTCCTCCTGGCTCTGTTTCTCAGGAGGATCTTGGATTATAGTTATCAATTTTGTAATATTCATTAGAAAAAAATCCTATCCAGTTTGGATATACAGAGAATAAATGGGACAAGAGTTGTAATCTGCAGAGATATACAAAATAATCAGGCCACAAGGCCATTCAGAATTTAAGTAATACCCACACTGCCACATGTCAGCAGTAGCTGTTTGCCAGCACATCAGGCTCTCCTCTCTCAAATTTTCTTAGCTACTTAGTTTGTATTGCACTTGAGAACAAAAGCACGGTGACAAAGTGGGCTTTTTTCTTCTCACAGTCTCTCTGCCTTGAAGTGTCCCTGAAATAAGGGCTGTATCCAGACATTCCCTAGAGAAGACCACAGGGAAGGAAGTGTCTGTTCCTACTGAGCATTAACTCAGAGACATGAATCTAAGAGCAGCTTCATCATCCTTCTTTGGATGGTGATTACATACAGAAATCAGGCATGTGGGGCTCTGGAACTATGATGGCCCCTCTGAAACGAACAATTCTACTTTCCTATCATATTACATAATATCAAAACCCAAGAGGTGAACAAAGTTAGCCTGTCCATGTTTCTTGCATTGTACACAAAGAAATCAAACCTTTAAGATGAAGAATATCGACTGTACTCTTCGCAATAACCATTAACAGATCTGTAAGCCCAAATGCAATGAATGTCATACTCTTAAGTCTCTAAGACTCAAAAATAAAAGCAGGAGATGAATAACTTAGACACTTCCACCAGGTCTGCCCTACCTCTACCAGATGGAGAAGTCCCTAAATTCCAACTCACAAGTCATTGTGGTTACCCTCCTTCCATTGGAAAATGTATCATGTCTTGTCAATGTAACCAGGAAGCATTAATCATCTGATTCTCCACTTAGGAGAATCTGTAATTCTCTTCTGCTTAGCATGTATGGGAAAGAAAACACATTCATTCTCCTTAAGTTCAATTTTAAGGCCCTAGAGATTAAATTTAACCAAGCGGTTCTCAACCTTCCTAATGCTGTGACCCTTAAACACAGCTCCTCATGTTCTTGTGACCCCCAACCATAAAATTATCTCATTGCTGCTTCATAACTGTGACTTTGCTACTGTTATGAATCATAATGTAAATACCTGATAGTCAAGATATATGAAATGCAACCCCTGTGAGAACTAAACCCCCTTCTAAACCAGCTCCCTTCCAGAGGGCTGCAGATGCAGAAAAACCTGGCCAGCACACCCGTGTCATAGAAAACCAAACCAGAAGTACCTAACCATATCACCAACAAACAACTCTCCCACAGAAATAGTGAGTGAATGAATACTTAGGTATTTTAAAAGCTCCAGTTTTGGAAAATCTGCTACACAACAGTGAGTAGCTCAGACAGCCATCAGGGATGAACAGTTAAACTAAGTAGCATATGCAGACAATAGAATCAAACTGAACAACAAAAAGGTGATCTATTGTAGACAGAATTAAGAAATCCCAGTGTCCTGCTGACTGTAGAAAACAGACACATTCTGTAGTCCAATGGCCTGAGCTTGATCCTAGGAACACACATGAAGGAAGGAGAGAATTGGTTCCTTTAAATTTTCCTCTGACCACTATGTGTTAAGCCATACACATACATGTGCACATAAAATAAAATGTTTTTAATATACACAAAGTTCAGGTGACCTTCATTAAATCACCAGACAAACCAGGTTATCGAGGAAAGGGAGTGAGCTGAAGTTACATAGTAATAATCTCTTGGGAAACAAGGCAGTTGAACAGTGTTCCTTACTAGCACTTTAACACAGCCAATTAGCTCTGTAGAAAAAGAAGAAGAAGAAGAGAAAGAAAGAAAGAAAGAAGTAAAGAAAGAAAGAAAGAAAGAAAGAAAGAAAGAAAGAAAGAAAGAAAGAAAGAAAGGAGGGCAGGAAGAAGGAAGGAAGGAAGGAAGGAAGGAAGGAAGGAAGGAAGGAAGGAAGGAAGGAAGAAGGAAGTCTCTATAGCAAGGAAAGAAGGAAGGAAAACACAGAAGAATCAGTGTTGCTTTTGAGTCAGGAAAATAAATCACAAGGAGAAAACAGTCTTTTATCTTATAATTGATAAGATGGTTTTGTTGTTGTTTTATTTTGTTTTTGGTCACTCTCCCATTCTTTCTTTCCATAGGCAAGGGACAAACACGACACAGGCTATTTGTTCTACTGCTGACTCCAAACCTTTCCCATCCAAACATTTCCCCATCCCTCAGCCACCCAGTGAAAAGACTCATTGGAAAAGGATAGGAGATACGTTTTGAGCGATTCAGACTTCAGTGATGGCCCATGTCTAGTGCTTCACTTGAAAAGTCTCTACTAATAATGATAAAAATAAAATAATAAAGTAATAAACAATAACAATATAACAATTATAATAGGACTTGGAAAATATCAATCAAATCCATCATAACTCCATTATCTTCATGTCTTGGAAAAAGGCTTGTAATTTAGTATGAAGTTTGAAAAACAGATAAAGAGCATTTTAGTCTCAAATCTGTTAGGTCATAGGGGAGGGGACTTTCAGGTATCAACACACAACCATCACTATTTCTTTCTGATTTTGCTACTGTAAATGGTTTGAGCTTTCTTTATTCTTGACTTTGCTTTTCCATTTTGAAATAATGCCATGTATTGTTGTCCTCTGTGTAGGAAAAATAATTATTTTTCAGCTACACATGATGGCCCATGCCTATAATCCCAACACTCAAGGAAGATGGCACTGTGAGTCACAAAACATTCTGGCCTACAGAGAGACACTTCAGAGAGAGAGGAGGAGCGAGAGATGGGACAGGGGCTTTTCTAATATACACAAGGCTCTGATCATCATTGCGGGAACCTAGCATTAGGACCCCGTGTGTGCTGTTCTTTTGCATTCCAGCAGCTAAACCTGCACAGGGGGTTCTATAACAGGATGGAAACATGATTCCGCCGGATTTACCTTAAATGCTGGTACATTTTTGGCACTGTTGGAGATGAAGCTGCACTGGTCCTGGTGGGAAGCTGGGATGGAGAACAAAAGAAGTGGAAATTTGGCCATATGGCACAGCAGAAGCCTTCGTACTGATAGGAACAGAGTGGAGGTCAGGGAAGACTGGGCCATGTAGTCTGTGAAGTTATCTGTCATTACAGCTGTAAATGTTGAACCCCAGGAATTTCAATTTAATAATAATCGTGTTATTGACTTGTACCATATTAGCAGCTCTGGCGTGGGTGGAAGTGGACACTGTCATCTGAAATGAGCTCATTCTACAATCTCCAAATACTAATTCAGTGTGTGGATGAAGCCCTAAGGACGTGCTTCAATTAAATGGGCCTGAAGTTCTGGTTCAGTGGTAGAGTACTTGCCTAATGTGTGAGGTCCGAGGTTCTGTCCCTATCATTGAAAAGAAGTAGGAATGTTCTCATTACAGGTGGATAATATTGGTAGCAAAGGAAGAGCAGGTGGACAACAAGGCCTTCAGAAACAAGGATTATAAGGGAACACATTTGAAAATAATAACACTGTACTCAAACCACGATGGTTAGACTTAGTTTCTATAGCAAGAAAAAAATGCTTTTTGTATATTGCCTTAAAGTATAGTGGTGACTCCATGAAACCATATCAAATAACAAACAAAGACACTCTTACGCTTAAATAGCAGTTAAAATGTGCCAGGAACTGTTCTAAACACATTGCTATGTAAACTAATTTAGTCTTTTCAAACTCATCCATCCTCTCCCTTTTATTGCTGAGGGTACTAAAGCTCAGGAAAGTTAAGTATCTTACCCAAAGTCTCACCACCAAGAAACAGTAGATACAGGATTTGAACTAAAGACTTCTGGCTCCACATCCTCACCTATAAACCTTACACCGTCTTTTAAGGGTGAAAACCACACATAGGTAAACATATTTTCAAATTGCATTAATTGACCTTATTCCTTAACACCTCGCTGTTTGATCAATGATGCTAGATTTACAATTAGCAGCCTTCTCTTCACTTTGTGTCCCCCTGAGCCCCATGATAACTCTGGCCTGCTACCGTCACACAGTTGATAACATCTGTAATGCAGTTGATTACGTCTGCAATGTAACAATGCCCAATCTTCACATGCCTGGAATTCAGATCGCCTTTGAAACTATACCTCTTTCACCCAAACTGTCATCTGGAGAGAAAGAACAAGTCTTTGTGGAGTTAATACGGAAATAAGGATAACTGGGTCACCATATGCGAAGTGCTGTGGGGATTTGATTTTAGCTTTCTTATCAGTGCAGAGTGAGTAAGCTCATATTATTCCCACCTGCAAAGGAACAGCCTTTGTGAACTACATTTCCATCGCACAGACATACACATCCACTTTCTATAAGAACGCTCAGCCCATCTGCTCACATTTAAAAATATAAATCGAAAAGCCTCCCACACTGCCTCGGTTTGTAAAATGTCTATCACCAACTCTTCATTCCAGCAGTCTTTTAAAACGATGATTTATTTTCTTTCTCTCTTTTAAAAAGCCTCACTGGTTCTCCCACAGTACCTGCTCCTCATTACAGGTTTGTAGATATTGATCTTGAGAGTGCTGGGCTTCAGCCGAGGGTGTGGCTCAAAGGTAGTGTATCTGAGCCATGCCTTGGGATCAGTGCTAACTGAGAAAAATAAAGGGAAGAGTCTCACCGTCAGTCTCATCTCTGATGTTTCTTCATTTTTATTACAAGTTGCTGTTTTGGAAAAGGAAAGTCTCAGTCTGATACCAAGCCTGTTTCCAAGAAGAGGATTAGACTCTTCAGCTCTAATTATTATACCCACTACAAAAAACAATTCTTGAGATGTACAGAAAAGGAGGTGGTACTGGCCTGTAATCCCAAGTGCTCCAGAGGCCGACACAGGAAGATCTTAATTTCAAACCCTGGGTTATCGAGTACATTCAAGTCTAGCAGCGTTTGTGAGGCATCACCATAGCAATGTATTCATTTACATTGCTCTAATAGTGGCTAAGAGTTCCCTTTAATCCATATTCATGCCAATAGTGGTTAAGTTGTTTTTTTTTTTTTTTTCTTTTCTAATCTTCTCTTTAGTACTTTATCTGACCATGGTAGGATAAGAACTCAATGGTTTTTGACTGATCTGAGCATTATATATTAAACACATTTGCCAAGCTCTTGTATTCTAAAAATCCATGCAAAGATTTCAGTTACAGTTTTTAAAGCATTGAAATGCAAATGAGAAATAAATAAGTGTTCAAGGGTTAACCTTGGAAAGGGCATACAAAGAGAGAAAAACTAACATTGATACCTTACATGTATTTGTAACAGTGCATTCCTCCTGGCATGTAAACATCCCTCATGGTATGTTTAACAGATGCAAGGGTTCCTTGATACTATTAGTAACTGCTCTCTCTCCATAGAACTATTCCTAACCTAACGCAATCCCCAGTGTGGACATATTCATGACCCACCTTGTGGGTGATGGGCTGTGAACCCTGTGCTCTTTTAGTAGCCTAAAGATGCCTGTTCACTCATTCATTCATTTACATATCCACTAACTCACTCAGAAATTTAACTTGACGTGGTTGAGGCCATTGGTGGGTACTCTCACAAAGGACAGAGATGACAGCTGTGTCCTGTGACCCTGAAGGAACTTATAATCTGGGATAGAGGAACAGAGGCAATGAAGCTCCTGGTTTGGTGTTTTGTCTTTTCTTCCTCAAAAGTCCACAGCATGTAGTGCTGTTGCCTTCCTAGTTGTTTTCTTGTTAATATTCATGAGGTGCTTTATAGAAGAGTTATATAATGATCCTTGTAAGATTCCAAACAATGTGCCCTTCTCCTAGCAGCATAGATGTCTACCAAGTTAACGGGTGTTTGTCTCCTGTCAAGACAGTTGGATTTTGTTGATACAAATGAAGTTGTTAGTTTAAAAATAAATGGAACCAAAGACCAGGACAGCTTCAAGTTTCCCCTAAATTCCAGGACAAGGGTGTTTAGAAAACAACTGATGATTGCTCACCAGGAGAATGTGCAACAATAGTCAAATGCTGTGTCTTGGGGTGTGGCTCCAAACCAGTTTCTACTTGAAGGCAGTTGTCAGGTATTGTACTTTTCAAATACACTGCTCAATAAATATTTTGAAATGAAACTAATTTGCTGTGGTATGTAATTTGGGGTAGATTTGTTTGATTAACATGTGAAGTCTCATCTTTTGTGTAGATTTTTTAACAAACTGTCACAGAGAGGTATATGAAATTTTCACTAAATGTTTAACTTTTACAATGGAGAACTATTGAATACAATATATTTGCTAAAGGGGGGCTGGCGAATATGAGATTAGTTGACTGTAAACCTATTTTCGTGAAGCATTGCGGAATGGTGTGATCCAATAAACATAATGTGTTCCTTGGTAAATAAAAGAGATGGAAAGCAAGAACTGTGTGGAGACACTTACACATTCTTTAACAAGTTCTTCGCCCAGTGCGATTTTCAGCCTTGGATCCCCCACCTGGACTACCGAAGCTTAGTGCTAACTCTGAGAAAATACTTTCAGAAGACTTTGCTTCAAAATGATGTTGATCCAAAATATAATAAAATACATACCTCAATGTATCTTTAAAGATAAACAAAACAGTGTTTATTGGGATGTCAAAGATAGGAAGTCAGCTCACTTAGTGTTCAAAATGGCCTTAGTTTTGTCCGGTTATCTTTAGTTACAACCCTCTTCCTGCTCCAGCTGAAATATTCACTCTCACTGCTCTTTCACATCAAGCTATCTGGCTCACTCACCCATCACCCATCCACTTAGATTTCATCACTTGGCTACAGGGGGAAGACCCTGAAGCATCCTGCCCGGCCCATGCACCTTGCCTATCCTTGTCAATTATCACACTGTAGCTTGCTTTTGCTACTTTGTAGATTCTTCTTCCTTCCATCCTTCTCCACCCTTTTCCTTCCACGCTTTCAATGCTTTCAATGTCCTTACACTATTGAGGAGAGGAAAACAAAACAAAACAAACAACAACAATAAAAGGATAAAGAGGAAAGGACAGAGATCTCTGAAGAAAGTCAGAGGTCCTTAGACTACTTCCTGCTGATTATGGGCATCGAGTTCCTTATAGCAAGTTTGATCTTTGCCAGCAGGATATCTAATTTCTTCCTCTTGTTTCTTCTTTGTGCACAACTACTTAACAAACCAAGACCAACAGCAACCAACAACAACCCATCAACCAACCGGGGGGCTGACATTTAAGTACCCTCTGAAAAGTCCTCAGAATTCCAAACATCACTCAATTGCAGACACTATCTGCAATCATGCCCTTGCTAGAGAACAAGGCAAATCATAGTCAGCTACCGTAATCAATCTGAAAGAGCCCCACATCCCATACCTGGGATTAAAACAAATACTCATTCCCATAATATTTCTGTGTTTTCTCAAAGAAACGAAAACTCCAAAATTGTCACTACATCACACACTTTTCTTCAGTTGTGACTTCACTTTCCCAAGAGATAGCGGAGCTCTTTAGAAGTCTCCAACGTGGCTGCTATGCTTGGATCTGTGGTGCCCATGTCTAACACACTGTGGTGACACATGGTTTGTATGCAAAGAACGTTTATGGGAAGAATAAAAAGGTTCTAGGTTGAACATATTTTTCACCATAAACATGTTTTTCTTTTGCAAGTCAAAAGAAAAGATGAATGTTGCATGCGCTGCTATTGCCTTGGAGAACTTCTTTAAAATGTAAATGAAAACATTGCAGATGACTTTAGAGTTTTTCATCCCTCAGAACCCAAATGGCATGATGGCTTCTTAATCCATCTAAATTGAAAATTTCCCCCACATCTTTCAGAACTTAGATGGCATGCTAAATTCTTAATCCATCAGTGTGATGAGCACATTTGCCTCTAAGATATCATTATGTTGAATTAACTAAAAAAAAAAAAAAAAAGTGAACAGATTTGAAAATGCCAAAACCATGATGCCTTCTTCTCGTAGGGAATTCAAATATCCTACTAGATCAATGTTGTGCTCATTGAAAATATTTCTACACTTCTGTATTCATTCAAGGGTTATAAGAAAATCAAATGGCGCTACTTTAGTAGAATAGAGTCCAAACTTTTGAGTATTAGACATAGATTAGACATAGCAACTATGCCAATGCTAAATTGAGTTCAGCACAATTTACCTTTGCTTTAAGCTTTGCCATTTTATTTCAGAATTTCTCAAATTATGACAGATTTAAAAATAGCTCTCAGCTTTAAAAAATAATTATTGCTGTATATTTAGAATCTCTGTATAGCTACTTTTAGACACTTAGCAGATCTTCCATATACTATTGAGGTACATTTACAAAAAAAAATCTCTTTCCAAAGCACAAACCATAAATAGAAATGACAGTCATTGGCCAATAAGTGGGAGAGCATTCACTTTTTCTGGGTTTGAATCTCTATCAAGTCTCATCTACTGCAATTCCTAGTCTATTCTTCTCCAGTGTGATACACAGTTTCAGGAGCCACTGGCTGACCTTTATTACCCCTTTATTTAACTGGGTGCTATAGACAGTAAAGCTTCAAATGCCCATTGGGGATGGTGGCAGTCCGAATGGTCTGGAGCTAGAAAATAAGGAAGACGCCCAGACATTATGGCTGCTGACAAGATGGTGCAGGAAATGTTTCCACAGATGGTGTGAGGAAAGAAAGCCTACTACATCCTTTGTAGATTACAGATGTCGGAGACTCAGGGAGAATCAGTGGGAAGCTAAGGAAGTCGGTCAACACTCCCCTTGACTGCTGAGTTTTGCTCTCTGCCTGATTTCTCAGTACAGTCTATTGGCCAGGCCTGAATTCTCATTCCTGATTCTCATTCCTCAGCCTCAGCACAGACACATACAGCACTTTCTACTTCTGACTCTACAGCTTGCTCACTCTGTCCCTCCCTCCCTCTCCTCTCAGCATGGGTGGACTGACCTGAATGTTGCTTGATCCACTCCCCAGTCATTCTGCAGCCATCCCTTCCCCCACACACCAGCTCATGCCTCATTTGTTTCCTAGGGTAATGCTTTATCATACATGCTCTTGTTCATCTCTCCCACTTCTGAATCTGAGTTCTCCATAGAGGATACTAAATGATTATATTCTGCCTCATAACCAGTGCCTGAACTCCCCCCATGTCCTGTCCCTGCGGAACCTGACTTCCATTTTGCTTCTCTTGTTCTCTGTAGGACTTGGTGTAGTTGAAGGCATTCGGGCTATCAGGCGGCAAACATTCATTGTTCAGTAATACAATACGGCTCATAATAATTTATGTATCTACCTATTTCTAAATACTTGATTACTTTTATTTTAAATGTATGGGTATTTTGCATGAATGTATGTCTACACCACATGCATGCCGTGTCCACAGAGGCTAGGAGAAAGAATTATTTCCCCTGGAACTGTATTTACAGAAGGTTATTAGCCACCATGTAAGTGCTAGGAATAAAACTTGGGTTCTCTGGAAGAGCAGTCAGTACTCTTACCAGATAAGCCAGCTTTCAAGCCTCTGTTTCTACCTACACTATGATTTTCCTTTTCTAAGTAGTTGGTTTTGAGAAGATAATTTTGGTAGTGAGTGTGAGTGTCTTTGAGTTGCTTCAGTGATGTTTTTAGCCTTTCATAAAAGGGAAGAACAGTTTGGAAAAAAATCAAACTTGGCTATAACATAAAACAGCAGGAAATAAAAAAGACCTATATTTGAAAATGTCAAATCTTACTCTTTGTGAGATGGGTCAGGGAAATAAATTAAAACACCAGCTCCTGTAACTTTCAGGTACCATGACCTCATCTTACCAATAACTACATAGCAGCAACCCACAGCCTTCACCAACAGAACGGCACCCCTATTCTCCCATACTTTGCTGGACTCCTATCTCTAAAGTTACCTTCTAATCTTGAACTTCAAGGGAGCCTGTTTTATGGGCATTAAAAAGCTGTGCTCCCAAATCATCATTTTATCCTTTTCTGTGGTAATTTAAATCCTAGGGGAACTTTAGTCTGACCAGATCCAAAGCCTGCTGAGCACACTCTGAAGAATAGGATTCTGCTGATTCAAAAAAAAAAAAAAAAAGAAAAGAAAGAAAAGAACCTCTGAGCTCATAATCCTCTTTAGAAACACAGAGGGAGCTCAGAGTGCTCAAGCCTGACATCATGGACTTGCACAACTCAGATGCTCTGAACACCATCGGAATTATTTGTGCTACTGGGACTAGCTTCATCCCACAATCCCACACCACAATTCCTCTTATACTTCCCATGCTCCTTTTCACAGGAATTGTAAGAAACAGCAAAGTTGCTAGCAGGTTGGCACTGCAAGTCAGCAGGCTTTTCCAAGGATTTCTCCAAGTTCTGTGTGTGTTCTAGCTTCCTTCGTATTGCGCTGGTACAAACCATGACCAAACGCAACCTGAGGAGGAGAGGTGTTCTTATTTTGGTTTTCCCTTTAGTGTATCTGGATCACAGTCCGTGACGGAGGAAGGGCAAGGCAGGAACCAGGAGTCCGGAACTGAAGCAGAGGCCACAAAGGAATGCTGCTTACTGGTTTCCTCTCCAGCACTCACTCAACTTGCTCAGGTTTTTGTTTTCATTGTTTTATACAGCCCACGGATGGCACTGCTCACAGTGTTCTGGTCTCTCTCACACCAATCATAAATCAAGAAAATGCTGCACAGGCCAGTCAGATGGAGGCAGTTTCTCAGTTGTGGTTCCTTCTTCCCACATGACCTGGCTTGGGACAAGTTGACAGAAAACTAACTAGAACACAAATTGTTTGTTCTCGATTCTCTTAGCCCTAATATGAAAATATCCTGCTTCCCACACATACATTCTTGTCTCTGTTCCTATTATGTATATGTAAATGCATATTTATAAGAATGTTCAGTTTCCAAGTGGATTCCATAGTAATGGGAAGAGGGACTGCCTCTGACATAATCTGATTGGCCTGCTCTTTGATCACCTCCCCCTGATGGGGGGGAGCAGCCTTACCAGGCCACAGAAGATGACAATGCAGCCACTTCTGATGAGAACTGATAGTCTAAGATCAGAAAGAAGGAGAGGAAGACCTCCCCTATCAGTGGACTTGGGGAGGGGCATGCAAGTGGAAAGGGGAGGAAGGGTGGGATCGGGAGGGGAGGAGGGAGGGGCTTATGGGAGGGTACAAAATGAATAAAGTGTAATTAATAATAATAATAAAAATATTTTTTTAAAAAAAGAGTGTTCATATAGCGTGTGCATTAGAAACTTTTGTTGGAAACAGAGGTCCTGAGAAGTCTAGAGACACAGATGGCCTTGTCTCAAATGGAGGAGGCGTCCTGGTCACAGCAGTGGGCTCCAACTGTGGGTTCAAAGTTTGAGGTGCTCTTTAGCTAATACAGTGTTTCTCACCTGTGGGCCAGGACCCCTTTTGGTGGTATCTTGAACAACCCTTTCACAGCAGTCACCTAAGACTACCTAAAAACACAAAATACTTGCGCTATGATTCATAACCATAGCAAAATTACAGTTATGAAGTAGCAACAAAATAACTTTATGGTTGAGGGAGGGTCACCACAACAGGAGGAACTGAAACATACAGAGTAGCAGCCTTAGGAAGGTTAAGAACCACTGGCCGCAGGCATCGCGTAGGAGTTGTCCCAGATTCTTAAAAAAAAATGGTTTTGCATAGGAAATTTGGCTGTCTTCAGTCGCACACCAACTCGCCAGCCATATTTCATTTATTTATTGAGCCACTGTGCCACGTTTTTTTGTTTGTTTGTTTGTTTTTCTTATCACTGAGCAGGAAATGATGCAAGGGAAGCTGAGGGTGGAGCTCCGTGGTAGATTTTTTGCCTAGTGTTCACGTGGTCCTGGGTTCGATTCTCACCATCAGGAAACACTTAGGAAAAAGTCTTTTGGCTCATGGTTTTGGAGAAAGCATAGTTACGGGATTGTTTCTGTCCATGGTGGCAGAGGTATGACGTCGCTTTGGGAGAGCCAGGAAGCAGTGTTCAGGCTGGAATCAAGACTCAGCCGTAACCAACCCACAAGACCCTCCAAGGACCCTCCAAGGCACTCCAAGGACCCTCCTACTCCACATAGGGCCCAACTCCTCAAAGTTCCACAACAAAATTCAAAGTGTGAGGAAAAAGAAGGTCCCGACCAGAGACCAAGTGTTCAGACACAAGTACTTAAAGGGGAAATTTCACACTCAAACGGTAAAATCATCCATCCCTGGATATTTCACTAAAATTTGTGGAAAAAAAAAAATCCGATCCTCGCTCCCTTTATCAATGGGGTTGTTCCAGGCTGTCCTCACTGTCTCTTCCTCAAGCCTTACTCACTTCTAACATTGTTCCCTGCTCTGCTCTCTCTGCTTAGCTGGGCCACCTCTTGAGAAGCCTCTCTTGGGCGGCCGCTCGGTGTTGTTTTTCCTCTATCCCTGCAAAACTGTCGTTCAAATTCCGTTCTTCTACAAACGATTGCTCTTGTCAATAATTCACACCAGCCCTTAACTGTGTGCATTGTTGCACCTAGGGAACTGGTAAAAGACAAAGTGTTGTCCAGTTACTTACAGGACATTTTCCCAATGAATTGGGCTTATTCTGTTGGATTCAACAGCCAGCGGGAAAAAGCCACTCAGCTTTTAGTAAAACCAGAGTGCCAATAGCAGAAGCTCGTGTGATATTTAAGGAACAAACTGTGGGCTAAGTTAGTTTTTGTTTGTTTGTTTTGTTTTGTTTTGTTTTCAGGTCAGATACAAATGTTTGTAGAATGCCTCCTACATGCTGGGCCCTGTGTTTCCTACCTGCTTGAGCTGACTTTGCTAACTTACTTTAGACCGTGTAAAAAATCTTGGAAAGCAGAAGATAAAAACCTAAATACCTGGATCCGAATCTCCAGATTGTCTGCCATGCAACAAATTCTCCTTTTTTGCCTTTTTCCAGCTGTGGGGGTGAGTAGGTCACTTTGAAGCCTCCGAATGTGTAATTAAATCCAACTGTGCTGTGGTTTGGCACCACCTGGTGGCAATTTTCCGGCTCTCATTTAAATATCCACAAGGGACTCTAGGCTCCTGACTGGTGGGGACTTGCCGACCTGCCTCTGTTCTTGTTGCTGTCTCATCAGCTTGACCCAAGGAGGCTGAGCCTGCAGAGGACCACAGCAGACTCCTGGACCCATTATTTACCTTCTCCCTGTTAGCTGCCCATCTGGCTTGTGCTTCCTCAGTCCTAGTGCTCCTAAACCTTTGTAAACATAGCAGCAGCAGCAGCAGCAGCAGCAGCAGCAGCAGCAGCAGCAGCAGCAGCAATAACAACCAAAGCAAGTACTGTGGTAAAATACTGACACCAATATTCACTCACATTGAATTATGATAGAAAGGAGATTAATCAAGTCACAGAAATAATATCGTGTCTAAGACTTGGTACATGACTACTGCTGTACTGAGTTAAGAGTATCTGCATACTCTTAATTGAAATCTAGCAAGCCAAGAGAGCATTAGCAAAAATAATATATGAAAACTCAATATTGTAGTTAGCTACATTGTTCAAACAAAACGATTTGCTATTGGGAAGACTCCTTAGGTTGTGCATATAATTTTATCAAACACATGGGTGAGGCACCACATAACTATTGAAGAGAGATGGAGTCTGGCAATCAGGCAGATTGAGAGGTAGGAGACTGTCTAATGAGACAGACATGGGTAACAAACAGATAAATGACATGTAACATCACATAATGCTGGCCGTCCTCTAAGATTGGCACATAAATGAATCATATACATTGGCCCAGTAATCTGGACCAACTGGATACTGACATAGGTGATATAGTCCTGACCATGTTATTACATGGCTTTGGAAATTTAGGAAAGTTCACAGCTCTGAACTGCAACTTCCTCATTTTTACATTTGGAATAATACCATTAATCTCAATGGTTTTTATGACGTTTACGTGAAATGTGTTAGATAAGGGTCTTGGCACAATACCAACCACATCATCAATTTTTATTCATTCAGCGCATTATCAGCTAAATGATTAGCAGGCATCCTTTCTATTTATTCTTAATATTAATTTATCTAGGAATGGTGCTCATAATATGGGAGCTTGGTTGCCTCTATTCTCTCATAATAAAATTTCATCTGAACTATACAGGAAGCGGGCAGCCAGACAGGAGGATTCTTTCCTACTCCACCCATTCAATTGTTTGATTGATGGTAGCTCTTCTGAAGTCTGTCCCTTCCTCAGTTTTGCATGTAATTAATGGGTACCTTTAGCCGATGTGCAGGTCGAGGTGAGTCCACAGAGGTATATTAGGTTCTGATAGAAATGTGTGCTTCTATCTGGCCAAAGACTCTACCAAACCCATTTCTGCTTCTTTTTAAATTATACAGTTCTTTCTTGTTCCTGAATGATTTAATGTAAAAGCCTTTTTTTTTAAAAAAAAAATCACTGACAATAATATTTCTTGTTAATATGGTTCTTATGTACATACATTTCCCTCTTGTGTCTCTATAAATCCAACAACTTATTATTTCAGAAAGAGTCATAAATATAAGAAGAAACTTCTCATACTTTCTACAGTGACTGACCCCTCAGGCCATCCTCAGTGCACGACATATAAAAACTACAGCTCTAAATAAGTTTCAGAACTGCATCAAGTCTTTAGGCGTAATGTTTACAAGGTATTTGAAGGGAAAGAGCGGCTCAGGCCCTTTCCACCCGACACTTCTGTTGATGAAAACAACACTACTTTCCGGTAGTCATGGAGCCCCGTACCTTCAGTGCAAACTTAGATAAGGCTTGGATTCAGAAAGGTTACCCTTCAGTTTCGCCATGTCATCCATCCTCCAAACAATGGATGCCGTTGGTGCTAAAGATGGCAATTGTGGTATCCACCTATTCTAGGAGCTGACTCACTTAATTACCAGACTTGGAGATCAGACTTGGTAGAGACTAAAGAGGACCTTGGATCAGACAAGTACAGGCATGTTTCAGTATTACATAATCAGCTGAGCAATGGCCTAGGTATCATCTAAATGGCACATTTATATTGTATTTGTATATCTTGGCAATGGTATCATGTTATGTTCAAAATCAACTAAAGATTTATTTACAAAGATGAGGAAAAAGGAATATTTTTAATACTAAAACCTTGGGCACTGTCTTCCTAATATGATAATAAAATGATACATAATAAAAAAATCTTTCTCTGAATCAATGATTCTTACAGTGTTTCATTGGGCATCTATACTTTTTGGATTTTTATCATACTGTTTTAAAGCAATATGAACGCAAGGAATAAAGCATTTGCTATTACATAATAGCAATGAAAAAATAAGGGTGATGTTGCTACAAACAAAAATAACACTTTTTTTGTAATAATGCCAACTTTTGTGCTTTAGAATTTCTAATGTTATCTTTCATATGCCAACTTTTTACATCCATTTCATGTCCCAGGATATAAGACTTGCTCCTTCACTTTGTTCATGAAGATGCTGAGGCTCAGAAGAAGGAAGTGGAGACAACTCCCATATGTAGACACCTCCTGGAATCACAGAGAATTTTTTTTAAAATAGATTCATAGTGGGTTTTCTTTTTCCCTAGAAATTACAAGAATGAATGTATTATCATTTTACCTTGTTAGTATTGGAATGGATTTAAATCACTTCTTAAGATCTAATTCCAGTATCCTGAACACCCAGCTATTAAGACTAACGTGTGTGTGTGTGTGTGTGTGTGTGTGTGTGTGTGTGTGTGTGTGTG
>NW_026596064.1:8361749-8443352 GCF_907164565.1 Psammomys obesus
TGTGTGTGTGTGTGTGTGTGTGTGTGTGTGTGTGTGTGTGTGTGTGTTTGTTAGAGGTCCCTGGGGCTCTGTATCAAACTGGTTAAAGACTTCACATATTAGTAGTTTCTTTTCAAAGTTGAGCCATGCAATTCTTTTGTTCAACCTATGTGAGGTAGCTATAGTAGTCCTAGGCATATAGGAAGGAAGGTGATTGTTACTGGATTGTAGCAAACCATCTACATAGGCAGTTTATGCCGCCGACTTGTCAGAAGATACAAACTTTCAGAGACTTGCAAACCATAGCATTTTGGGAAGAAAGCTAGCTAACAAAAGGAAAGACTCCACGAACTCTCCTAATCGGTTTCTCAGCCCAAGTCTTCTTGGATGGCCCCTTGGTTTTCAACAGCACTCCCACAGTGGGAGTCACACTGCAAAGCTCAGCCAGGGTGCAGGTGTAGTGCTCAACCTCCCTGAAGGACAGAGGCGGAAGGAAGGCTCTCCTAATCACCTATGGTCCCTTCACAGAAACAGCAACACCAAAGGGACAGAAATCACTTCACCGAAGTCATACAGCTGATGTAACAGGGATGCTTTAGGGAAAGGCCTCTGCAGGCACGTACGCTACTACATGGGTGTGGTGGTTTTTAATAGGAACGGCCCCATAGATTCATGTGCTTGAATGCTTAGCCCATAGGGAGGGGCACTATTAGGAGGTGTGGCCTTGTTGGGAGGAAGTGTGTCACTGTGAGGGTGGGCTTTGAGGTGTCCTGTGCTCAAGCTATGCCCAGTGTGGCACACCATCTCCTTCTGCTGCCTGCAAATAAAGATGTAGAACTCTCAGCGCCCTTCTTCAGTACCTTGTCTGCCTAGATGCTGCCATGCTTCCTACCATGATGATAATGGACTAGACCTCTGAAACAGTAAACCACCCTCAATAAAAGGTTTTCCTTTATAAGAGTTGCCTTGGTTACGGTGTCTCTTCATAGCAATGAAACCCTAACTGAGACAATGGGAAAGAAAAGTGAGCAGGAAGAGAGGAGAGAAAGGAGCAGCTTCAGCTTCAGCATTACCCAGGTACGTTGAGAAAAACACGTATCTCTTCTCAATAAAGCTCGAGTTCAGTATGTTTTTTTTATTACCATTCAAAAGAGGAAAATAAAGATCTTCTTAAAATATATTTCTAAAATGTATGCACAGTAATTATACATATCTATAGGACATGGTGAGGCATTTCAATATAAACATGCAACACGAAGTGATCAGAACTGAGTAGATGGCATATCTAAAGCCTCAAACATAATTTTTTTTTACAGTGGTAACATTCAGATTCCTCTCTGTTGGATGTCTGAAGTGATTTGTTAATTGTTTCCAGATGTTACATTGCTGTGTGTTGTGGTTTAGGTGTCATGTGCCCTTTACAGGCTCTCCTATTTGAATACTTGTTTCCCAGCTGCTGTGGCTGTTCCCAGAAGTTATGGAACCTGTAGGACATTGGGCCTTGCTGGTAGAGTGAGGCCACTAGACAGTTTCAGCCCTGAGTATCATCTACTGTCTGTTTCCTGATCCAGCAAGAGGTGAAGAGCCATTGTCACACATGCCTGTGCTATGGACTGACCAGTGATGGACCTCTCCCCTGTGATGAATCTTATCTCCTGAAAACAACAGTCAGAATGTGTCAGTCTCCTCTTGTGCTGCTTCTGTTATATAAAGAAGAAAAGGGATTGTCTTCTTCATATAACTCCTTAACACCATTCATTGGATCTGATAATTACCGTTACAGAGAAAAAGTGTCTATATATATCCATATAAGTATATATATTTATGCAATTAGACTAATAATTGGTGATGAGGAGACTTCTAAAGCCATTGTTCCTTCCTTGCTGCTGATTCAAAATTCACATTTTCAATTCATATATAAATTAAAGAATAGAGTCTGGATTTCTAGTGATTTCTTTAAAAATAAGTATGTGTTGAACCAGGAAATGCATATAAGTAAAGGAAGGACCTTGAATCCATGAGCAAAAAACATAAACTGCCTTGCGTATTTATATTGCTGTTTATACTGAGTTAATTTATTTAGAAAACAAATATGATTCTTAGGAAATTAAATTTCTTCAATTATAATTCAGTCCATTATAAAAAAAATAAATTATGGGTATATCAGTGGGAACTACAGACAGTTCAAGGTTCTCAAACATATGAGTGGTTTTCTCTTTAGCAGGAAAATACTTTTGTACAGCTGTACAAAAATATACAAAATAAATAGTATAAAAGTATTTGTTCTAAAACAAGAAGCCCACAAAAGTCAAACACTGCTGAAATGTCTCAAAAAATCAAAATCATTCTTTAAAACAAAACGCTTCCCTTTGTCAGAGAGAAGGGGGATTTAGGGACACATTTACTCAGGCTCCATTCATTGCTTTTTTACTATCACATAATGACCATACTTGTCACATCATCTTGGATTATGGACTTGGTGAAATCACTTCCTAGCCTGAGATTTTTGAGCCCATCTGAACATGGCACCATCAGCTTACGGCTTTGGCCTGATGAGGACCACAGGCTCCAGTCAAATGAAGCAGCTATGGGGCCCTATTCCAACATAGATTTTTCTCTCCCTGCCCCTTTCCTGTACTTCCTTGCTTGGAGATCTTCACCTCAACTTCTTTCCCCTCCCTCTCTCTTCTGGGTAAAACATGAACTCATCACTCTGTCTCTGGATCTTAGAGCCTGAGATGTCGATGGAAATTGTCCCATGCTTATGGATTGGTAGGATCAATATAGCAAAAAATGGCCATCTTACCAAAAGCAGTCCATAGATTCAATGCAATTCCCATCAAATTGCCAACCCAATTCTTTATAGACCTTGAAAGGACACTTCTCAACTTCATATGGAAAAACAAAAACAAACAAAAAAAAAAAACCCAGAACTGCCAAATGATCCTGTGTGGTAGTGACATGCAGACTGGTGGATCAACGGAATTAAATAGAACATCAAGAAATAAACCCACAAACTATGGACACTTGATTTTTGACAAATTAGCCAAAACACACAATGGAAAAAAAACACAACAAATGGTGCTGGTCTAACTGGATGTCTACACACAGAAAAATGCAAATAGATCCATATTTATCACCCTGGGTTAAACTTAAGTCAAAGTGGATCAAAGACCTCAACATAAAACCAGACACACTAAATCTGCTAGAAAAAGTGGGGAGGATCCTTGAATTCATTGGCACAGGAGACAACTTCCTGAACAGATCATGGCCATTTCTGATGCTAAGAAAGAAAGTATATGGAGACAAAGGAGAGAAGTGAATAACTGGATATCATAAGCTGGTAAGGATATGAAGAAAAGGGAACGCTCTTCCATTGCTGGTGAGAGTGCAAACTTGTACAACCACTTTGGAAATCAATCTGGTGCTATCTCAGAAAACTGGGAACAGCTCTACCTCAAGATCAAGTTACACCACTCCTGGAAATATACCCAGAAGATGTTCCACCATACAACAAGTACATTTGCTCAGCTATGTTCATAGTAGCTTTATTTGTAATAGCCAGAACCTGAAAACAACCCAGATGTTCCTCAGCTGAAGAATGGATAAAGAAACTGTGGTATATCTATACAATGGAATACTATTCAGTTATTAAAAACAAGGACACCATGAAATTTGCAGGCAAATGGATGGACCTGGAAAAGATTTTCCTGAGTGGAGTAACCAAGACCCAGAAAGACACATATGCTATATACACACTTTTAAGTAGATATTAGCCATACAATATAGTATAACTATTCTACAGTCTATAGACCTAAAGAATCTAAGTAACAAGAAGGACCCTAGAGAGGATGTTTAATTCTCATTCGGAAAGGCAAATAGAATAGACACTGAACATGGTGGAACAGAGGGAACAGGACAGGAGCCTTCCATAGATGTCCTCTGAAAAACTCCACAAGCAAAGGATTGAAGCAGAGGCTGAGACACACAGCCACAGTTTCAACAGAACTCAGGTAGTCTTATGGAAAGTGAGGGGAAAGAAGGACCCAGAGAGGACGGGAGCTCCATAAGACCACCAACAGAGCAAACAAATACGGGCCCAGAGGGGCCTGTAGAGACTGATGCATCAACCAAGGACCATGGAGAAGACCCAGGCTGCCTGCTCAAACACAGCCCATAGGCAGTTCAGTCTTCATGTAAGTCACCTAGTAAGGGGACCAGGAGCTGTCTCTGACATGAATTATGTTGTCTGCTCTTTATTCTCTTTTCCCAGGTGAGGCAGCCTTATCCAGCCACGGGGAAAGAGGATTCAGGCAGTCCTAAAGAGAGTTGATAGTCTGGTGACAGTTGGTAAAGGAGTGCCCCCCCCTTTCTGAGAATTAGGGGATAGAGGTGGGGGAAAGATTAAGGGAGGGTGGGACCAGGAGGGGAAAAGGGTAAGAGATATGATCAGGATGAAAAATGAATAACTTAACAATAAAACAAAATAAAATAAAGCCATTAAAAAGTGGCTGTGAATCCAAGTGGGCCATCTCATGGGGAGGTGTTGTAGGTAGTGATTAATAATTACTATTGATATATCTTCTGGTAAAGCTGCTGTTAGTCCTAAACAACTGTATACCCAAATCACCACACAGAGACTGGGTTTATTTAGTTAATCTAGAACACAATGCTGGGCAATAGTTACTCCCTCTTAAATTTCCAAGCCTTCATAGTTTCCTAACATTTAGATTTTACCCATTATACTTGCCTTTTGTGAAATCTTAGGTCTGGTTCTTTCTCCAGGTCGTTCTAAGATCTATCCTCCAGCTCTGCTCACCTAGCTCTCCTCTGCCCCTTTCTCCTCCCACTCATTTCCTGCCCTCTGGCTCCTCCCATCACTCAACATTGTGTCTAGTTGCTTTATTTTGGCCTGTTTACACATAATTGAGACAAGATGCTTAGAATAAGTATCCAATGCAATATCGGGATTGAAACCAGAGGGGGTGTGGCAGAAATCAGCTAAGGCTGAACAAGGCTAAGGTGTATACATTCCAAAAGAGCATATACCAACAGGGAGGAGAAAGGCAGTAATTGCTGAATCAGTTCCTTCATGGGTATTATTGAATTACTGTAGCAGCTTCTCTGTCTGTCATTCTCTTGAGTGACTGCTGAGAATGGGAAGCCCTTAGCTGGCCCTTTTGATGTCTAGTTATATCATATTCACACAATACACACTCTTTCTCACACACACAGGTACACACAAAACAACAAAAAAAACCCTAAATTTGCCACCTGGGAGATGGGTGTCTTTAGCCTCCACACAGATTCAGTTCTAAATCTTAATGCTTTTTAGAGCAGTTTAGAGAGATGGCAGAGGAATGAAGAGTCCAGATTGCTTGGTTGCCCTCCCCCACCCCACGGACTAAACAAAAAAGAAGTCACTGAGGTGACAGTTACAAAATAAACTGATGATAGTCTTCATCTTGATCTGATTCCCAGTGGGGTTCAGTCCAAGGCCAGTCAAGCTCTCTGTCTCCAGCAAGATCTTACAGTGGCCTTGGTCCGTGGCGTACTCTCCAAGCATTCTTCACTGATGGGTTAAGAATTATTTGGTGCTGAGCAAGGCACTGTGTCACCAGACACGGGGTGAGTGATGGAAACAGGGACAGTATGGCTGAAAATGCTTACATGGCAGAGCAAAGCCTATCGGGACTTCCCACACAAGCCCTTCATTCCACAGATGGAAACCGCTGACACTTTGAGAGAAGATGGGTGTTTGTGTGTGGGTGAAGAAACTAAGTCCTACCTACTCCTGCCACAAATAAAACTGGAAGATATTAGTAGTTTTAAATCTAATTCCAGTGTGGTTTTTTTTTTTTTGTCAGAAAAAAAAATTATAAAATAAGTAAATATAAACTGTCTTCCTGTACAGAACATGTAAACAGTAAGGAAACACTGAGGGAAGGGCTCTATGGTCACAGATAACCCTGGGTACTTGAGTTTCTTCACCGAGCCCAAGGTTTTAGAAAAATAATCACTTTCCCTCTCCCCCTTTTCAACTCATCCTTGGTAAATAGGGATTTTTGTCCGTAGCTGGTTTTCCAATGTTTCTTACAGTTGTTTACAAGACTCTGGTAAGATAAACTTCTCCTGAGAAGAGAGAGCTCTTTTCCTGATACCTGTGGTATATTCTGAGTATATGTCAAACTACACAGTCTTAGGCACTAGCATCCAGTCTTTATCCACCTGCCAATACCAGATTCTTTGATCCTTCCTAAAACCTAGTAAGCAGAACTTTGTACAGAATCTTCCTGATCCTAGCCACTGATCCTTCTAGTTTGATTTCTTTCTTTCCAACTACCATTGTTTCCCCCTCAGGATTATGAAAAAAACTTGGCTTCCCACATGCAGAATGGTAAGGTACATAAAGCCACTGCTCTACTCTGCAAAGTCACCATTCATTTCTCCTTCACTGTCAGGAAAACATAAAGTTCTGGCATTCACCTGTGCTGTGGATTTAATCTGTAATGTCCCCAGTAGAGTCATGCTTTTACTAGTTATTCATCATCTCATGGGAGAGTGGGCCTGGATGATAGAAACAGGTTGCTATAAGTGGGCCTTTGAAGGTTAGGTCCATCGCTGGTGCTGACCTGATTTCTTTGCCTCTTGGTCCACTGCGATGGGACGAGTCTTCAAGACAGATCTCTGTGACAGAAACCGCATAGCTTTCCTCATCATGATTGGCTGAGACTCTCTGAAGGCAGAATCCAAAGTCTCTCCCTTGCTGTTCTTCCCACAAGGCCTCTGTCACAGCAATGTAAAAGCAACTAATAAAGCATGGGCAGCTTTATTGCTCACCTCGCTGACACAGCTTCAGCCTCCTCCACTTCAGGCCTGTTCAGTTCTCTGTCCTAGAAATCTAGGTGCCTGTGTGGCTTTCTCCACACTGCCTCAGGTCTGATCAGTTGCCACACATTCCTTCTTTCATGATTATGAAACATGACAGCACCTGCCTCTATGTTGTCTTTTCCTCCCGATGGCACTTGTCTCCATCTGACAATCATTTGTTCATCTGCTTGTTTACTTACTGTTTCTCCACCAGAACTTGAATCCATGAGAACAACTTGTTCCATTGACTTCTGTATATCCAGTGTCTATACCATTATACGTTCTTAGTGAATAATTGTAGCTTGAATGAAGGAAGAGACATTGAATTATAGTTTATAAACATGGGCTCTTGATATGTAAAGTAACTTTGGAAGCAGAAGCTGATTTCACTAGAACTTGCATTAGGCTCCAAGATGCTTTTTTTTTTTTTTTTTTTTTTTTTGGCTATATACATTTGGAGGTGTACTGTGCAACTCAAAGCGGAACACTAATTTCTTTTTATGGATTGTACCTGCCCTCTCCAAAGGGTTAAAGCATAACTGTCTCAAAGGGCAGGTGACTCTGAAACAACAGGGGTGGAAATGGAAAAAAAAAAAAACCACAAAAAAAGGTCCTCTTGTTATAAAAATCCTCAGACTGCTTCCTCTACTTGAAACTGTTGTGACACAGATCTAAAGGGCTTTGGTCTTCGCCTAGATGCATTGCATTTCTCAGGGCAAACCTTTCATTCTCAGATTTGCCCCTAAGTCCTTTAACTATTGATGGGGAATTGGCTCCGCTCTTCAATTAAAATTATGCAAGAAAGCAAATCTGCTGACATTTTCTCCGAGCGCACAGGAGAGCTGAGTGTGAAAGCACCTGGTTAAGACATGCGCACAGGACACTGGACTGCTAGGTTTGCTTTCAGGAGTTGAATAACAGGCATTACTATCAAAACAGAGTGCTTCCTTGGACACAGTGGTGAAAGTGAAGAGTCTGAGTGACATCAAACAGTGACATCAAACAGTGTCTTTGGTTTTGCAAATGTGGTAGCGGTTTGTGTCTGGAT
The DNA here is from genome assembly GCF_907164565.1 of Psammomys obesus. Lineage (NCBI taxonomy): Eukaryota > Metazoa > Chordata > Mammalia > Rodentia > Muridae > Psammomys > Psammomys obesus. Next base: position 8,369,647 of record NW_026596064.1, read on the forward strand.
TGCAAGGTAGCACATCATAATACCAGTCCTTCAGCATGCGTTATTCAGGCAATAGTTCACAAAATGTCTATATGAACTCTAGTTGCAGTTCCCTTTTGAAAAATGCAGGCTCTGTCTGTCATACTTGCTTGTTAAGGAGAAAAAAGTTCATCAAAGACTTGGTGGCATTGGTCTACATATCCAGGTACTCAGCCTGGTGAGGAAGGAGGATCACAAGTTCACGGCTTACCTCAGCCTACAGAATGAGTTCAAGTCCAGCATGGGCAATTTAGCAAGACCCTGTGTCAAAATAGTTCCATAGCAGAATATATGCCTAGCATACACCAAACATATGTTCAGTCCTCAGTAAAACATACAGAGATAGAGCAAGTGAGAGAGACAGAGAGAGAAAGAGAGGAGGAGGAGAAAGAGAGAAGAGGAGAAAGAGAGGGGGGGAAATCCAAACTTCAGGAATAAGGCAACCAGTAATTTTGCATGTTCCCTCAGTTATAATGTACCATTTTTTAATAAATTCACTTGAGATTTATTAAATTATATAGATCCTTAATTCCAGGTGTACATTATTGTTTTATTGCTTGATATTGATTAGAGCCAAGACTCTGTAACATTAGATGTTAATGAATAGAAGATTGATTGTTCACGAATGATTTTATTTTATTTTATTTTGGTGAGGAACAAATGACCTATAGGTAACATTTTCATTTCCCTCTAGGATATTAATCAAATTTGTTATTAACTTGATCATATTTCAGTATTCTTCTATTCACTATATAATGACATCTACCTCTCATTTTCTCTTGAACAAGCTTTATTGTCTTTCTGATTTCTTATTCATGAGGCAATCTTTAGAGGGTGTTCAATGCATGTTTGAAAAACAGTCCTGTTTTTATTCTTTGGAGCATTACAGTTGGAGGTGTTCCCTTTTCCTAAATGACAAGCAAGAGTGGAATGACCAGCAGCTGCTTCCTTGAGCAAAGGTGGCGCTGTCATTTAACACTGTCCCCTTCTTTAACTCTGACAGTGTTGTTATTAAGTCTGCCTCCTCATTCACATGTCCTTTGTTCTTTAGAAGCCTCTGAGTGAGCAATTATTTACAGCCTGAGTTTTAGTGAAGCGGTGGCTCTCACTCTTGATTAGTCTCCAGGAGAGTTCATTAAAACAAATGCCATAATCCCACTCTTAGCCCCTGACTCAGACTTGGGTGAGACTCAGGAATTTTCATTTCTATGGACTTCAAAGGCAGGCTGGGTGAGGGCTACCCTGGAGAGTCTCTGATGTAGTGAGTAGTGGAGCTTCTGCTCAGTTTTGACCAATGAGATTGTTTTTACTGTAACAACATGGCAAGTTGAAAAGAAGATATAAGGAAGAGGTTAACAGAAGAAACGTGCGTTATAAAACATCAGATAGCAGACAGTTTTTCCTACGATGCTTATTACGTTGTATAATCAACCACTAGTTGTTATTATGAATTCATTAAAATGCCAAAGTATAAGGGGCTTCTGGATAAGGTTGAATAGAAGCTATATTTGCGTAATCCAGTGAAATAGTAAAGATTTTTTTTTAAGTTAAAATTTCCTTAGTTTTTTATTCCTGGCACCGCTACTACAATTTACAGGGTAATACATCTGATGTAATGAAAAGAAAAAGAAAAATCTGCAACACATAAAAGACCATGGGAATGTACATCTAATCGACACTTCATTGCATTAATCAATAGCTGCACTTTTTGCAAACTGTGGCTATGGCAGTCCTGAACAAGAAGGATGAGAGGAAAGAGAAATGAGTGATCCTAGGGATTTTTTCAGGGAGAAAGAAGAGTGGTGCACCAGCTCCTGCACAGATGCTACCATATTGCTCACACAGGATGGCACATCTAGAAGCTGCCAGGGAGCTGTTGTCTCCTGCTGGATACAGGTGCTGCAAGAACAGTGTGATGGCTTGAATAAGAATGGCTCCTATAGACTCATGTACATGAATGGTTAGTCACCATGGAGTGGAACTCTTTGAAAGGGTGAGAAGAATTAGGAGGCGTGGCCTTGGTGGAAGTATGTCAGTGGGAATGGACTTTGAGGCTTTAAAATGCACACACTAGGTCCAACCCTTTCCCCTGCCTGTGGATCAGGATGTAGCTCTCAACTTCTTCTTCAGCACCATGCCTGCCAGGCCTGCTGCCATTCTCCCCGCCATGATGATAATGCACCGAGCTTCTGAAACTATAAGCCAGCCCCCAGTTAAATGCTTTCTTTCATAAGAGTTTCTTTGGTCGTAATGTCTCTTTGCAGGAACAAAATAGTGACTAAGACAACAGCAAGCTGAAGAAAGAGAGTGAGCAGTGGAGACCTGACCAGGGGACCTGAAAATGGAGGCAGAATGTGGCATGAAGCCACACTTAACACCAGCAGCCTCCCTCTACTGGCAGAGTGCTGTAACTGCTACATGACAGATGAATGAACAAGGAGAACGTGATACATACATACAATGGAATTTTATACAACCTTAAAGAAAAACAAACCATGACATCTATGGAAAGTGGAAGAAACTGGAAATTGTTGAGTAAAGTAAAGAAGGCACAGAAAGACAAGTACCATTTTTCTCTCATATGTGGATTATAGATTTCAATTTGTATGTGTAGAGGTGGGGTAAAGTGGCGATGTGGGTCATGAAACTAGAGAGGAGACTATGAGAAGGGGAGGAGAGATTTTAGAAAGACTTATTTGTGTGTATCAGTGTTTGTTTGCATGCATGTATCTGTAATGCATGCTTGTTAATGCCTTTGGAAGCTAGAAGAGGATATTGGATCCCCAGGAGCTAGAGTTACTGAATGGTAGTGGACTTCCATATGGGTCCTGGGAACTGAACTTGGCTCTTCTACAAGAGCAGCCAGTGCTCTTAACCACTGAGCCATCTCTCCAACCCTAGAGAAGAAAAGATTTTTAAAGGAAGGAGAAAGAAAAAAAATAGAAGGTGATGGAATACATGTGACATGAAAGCACAAGGGGGGTGGTTAGGGGAGGAAGAGGATGCGCAGGAGAGGAGCAGAGAAAGGAGGGTAGAAGAGGGCATGAAAATACCACAGTGAAACCCACTACTCTGTGAACTGCTTTTAAATGCAAACAAACAAACAAAAACCTTCTAATTAAAAAGGGCAAAGAGATAAAAATAAATAAAAGCCCAGCTCACTGACTGTATTTTTTGTTTCTCTACATTTTCAGTTACTCAAAGGAAAAAAAAGTCCCTTCCATGCAATGCCTAACATCGGCTCTCAGATGAGCCTGGCAGACACTCACTGACTCTTGACTCACTGACTCTGTATGGGTCTGTATGGTTTCTATATCCACTGTCATTAGCCAGTCATGAGACCCTGAGAAGCCACCTCACTTCTGTGAATTCTGCCTTCCCTGTAAACTAATCATACACACATATTAAAACCTTAATCTTTTAAATGAGTAAGCAAAAATATATGCATTCATGGAAAAGACAAAAGAAAGTGTACTGGAACTATGAAGATTTGAACACAGAAAAAGCTATGCAATAACGTTCAGTGTGCTCATTTTCACCAACTTCTTACATTGTTGCTGAATTGTTCATTCAGCAAAGCACAGCACATTCCAGAAAAAGCACATTGCAGCACCGATACAATTCTCCCCTAACTGCTGTGCTGAGAAATTGTCAGTGCCTATCAGCACCTTAGCAGGTGATTTAAATGGATGTCAGGTGCAAGGTTTTATATTTCCATTTGATTGTTGTGGCGCTGGTAGGAATCAATGAGAAAGAACAAGGCAACAGCTTGGGTTACAATGGATAAGAAGAAATGGGATGAATTGCACCTATTCTGGATGCAGAAAATGCTGTATGATTATAAACAGCATGGAAGGAAATACACATAATTATAGTCTGCATATAACTTTGGAACAAATGGGAAAGGAAGGGTAGCTGTGAAAAGTGTTGGGGCGGAGGGAGGAGAAATCTGAGAAACTGGTCATTCCGCATTCCAGGCACAGGAAGATTTTTCTCCTGGAACATCCTTCTGGCTGGACTTGCCAGTTATGTATATGACAAAGCAGAAAACAAATGCTCTGATCAAAGCCCTGAGCTCATCCTCAGATGCAGAGACAACTACAGCAAGGTAACTGGCTTTTGGATGCAGATGTTGCTGGGAGAGTTGACATACCCGGAGTAGCCACATTTTCCTCCCTGCCATAAAAACCCATGAGCAGTTAAGTAGGTGATAAGGGTTGAGCTTGGAACACTGATATTACAGTGCAGACAACACTTTGCGCCCTATTGTAAGAATACAGCAGCTTTGAGTTGTGCTACAATTGACCAGCCACAACTTCCATGGTGGAAATGCTGTAGCGCTCCTGTGATGTGTAATCAGATATCAGCTTTCCCCGGCAATGCCATTAACATTATCTCGGGATTACAGATGTGCTACTGACTGAATTCTATTATGGAAATCTACCCACTACAGTAGGAAGTGCTGACAAACCAGATACCTACCCTACTACTGAGTCATGGCAAGAGCAAGAACAACTACAAAATCCCCTGAATTTTCTATGCCCTGTTGAAAAAGAATATTTTATACCGTGTGGGAGCTAGAGACTGGCTTGCTCACAATCTACTGCAGCCAGCCCGTTTTCCTGGCTGATGCTTCATCTCTTCAGTAATTTATAAGAATTCGGGGTTTTTCTTAAGAGCTTGGAGGCATGAAGAGCTGAAGTACAAACTGCTCTGGCAGCTCAGACTCTGCTTTCTCTGCTCTTTAGTTAGGAGATAGGATTTGAGGTCTTGATAGCCCCCTTATAGGTAGTATTTCTCAGACATGTACATCTCAGGGAACCTCAGATGTCCTCAAATACCACTCATCTTTGGGGGGGGTGTCTTTCTCTCAGTAGGCTGAAACTTTCTAAATAAGTTAGGCTGACTGGACAACAAACACCAGGCATCTACCTGTCTCCATTTCCACAAACTTTTCAAAGCACAGATACTGATCAGTGGGTCTCGGGGAGAGCAGAGAGTCTGCATTTTTCTGAGAATAGCCAGGTGATACCCTAAAGGACACATCCAGCCAAAGGAAGGTGCTGTGTGTTGTTAAATGGACCACAGTGATCATTACGTCGGGTAAATTAACCAACTATGCTCTGAATGCAAGGAGTCAAATGGATCACCATGACGTTTTTCTCTAATTCTAAACTGGTTAAAGAACTTCAGCGTGTGAATCTTAAGGCTCTGAATTTGGGGGCTTAGCCTTGACATTCTCTAGCTGTATGACCTTGAAAAACTTTCTCAGAGTTTTATTTTCTTACCTGCATATTGACTATGTTTCTTAGACACTACCTATGTTACCTGTTAAAGTGGTACCTACCTTCAGGTAATCACGCTGCTTATAGGAAATAACCACAAACTGTACTGCGTGGGGCCTGGCATGTGAAAGTAAAAACAATAACTCACATCTTCCCTGCCACTTTTGTAAGTATCACCAGTCACCAGTTTCTAATGCTGACGGAAGGTGCAAGTAATTTGTATGATTTATTCATCAACCGAATTCTCAGCCAGGCTTAGTTGGACCCTGAGGATTGACACTGCTTTCATAGAGTGAGATGATCAAACAAACAGAAATTATATAAGGAACAGTAAGTACCGTGGTGTTTGGAATGAGATGTCTCCCACAGTACTTGATCCCCAGGTAGTGTCTCAAAAGTCCATGATGTCTTTTGTCTTGTTATCTCCTTCTTGTGCTTCAAAATGTGAAGTCTCAGCTGCTGTTCCAGTTGCCTGCTGCTAACATGGACTCTAACCCTCTAAAGCTGTAAGCCCAAAACAAATTTTTTTTTTCTATAAGTTGCTTTGATCATGGTGTCTTATCCCTAATACTGAAGTTCCAGGAAGTGAAAAATTTCTGTGATGAACTTGACCATGATTTTTAGAGAACTATGGAAGGCTCTGAGATCTTCTGGTAGAAAAGGTTGACTGTTTCAAACAGAGCTCAATAGGTTACAGGACTATGGGGTTGAGGACTATGGGGATCCAGCTCAAGTGGTTTCAAAGGAGGACAATATTAGCAAATGTGCTAGACACCCATTCTAGTGATATTTTGGCAAAGTATGTGGCTGCTTTCTGTCTTTGTCCTAAGAATTTTCCTGACCCTGATGCTGAATTAAAAGGCAATGAACTAATTTCTTTGTTGGAGGAGATTTCAAGAGAGACTAATATTGATTCTGCTGTATAGTTATTAGTCATAACTTTTATGAAAGTCTAAAATTTCATAAAAGGCAAAAAGAACTATAAAATGTATAATTTGAAGAGAATAAAAACTCCAGGAAATTTAATTTTTGAGCCACAGCTTTTGATGAAGAGTGAATAGATTAAGCCAAGGACTAGATCACACTGGAATGATTAAAGGAATGACTTCAGGACGAGAACCCACAAAACTAAGCCTCTAATTTGTGAAATGAAAAGGCTTAAGGAATTTTCTACTAGAAAGGAACAACAAATCAGAGCTTCTGGTCAAGAGGGCCAAGGTTCACCCCAATTATCTGAACTGTCTGTGCTGTCCCCTGCTGGCTTTGGAGTCATGAAGGATACACAAGCAATGCGTTGGATGTTACAGATGCCAGAACCAGGAAAAATATGCCCAGCAGAGCTGCAAATAAGGAGTGGCACTAGCACCATAAAGAAGTGTTTTGCGATCAATGATTCTGGAAAACAAAGTCATCTAAGCCCTTTGGCATCAGACAAGGAGCTACAGGACTTAGACTATGACCTGCTGGGTTTCAGTCTTGCTTTGATCCATTATTTCCTCACCATGAGCTGATTCCTTCTCTTTGAAGTTGTATAGTATATTCTATGCAAATATATGTTGGAAATACATAATTTGAGTTTTGATATTATAGGTGGCTACAGTTAAGAGATTGGCCTGAGTCTCAGAAGAGACTTTGGACTTTTAAACAGTAATGAGAGTGCAAAGGACTATGGAGACTTTTGAAGTTGGACTAAATTTATTTTAGTTTATGATATGGTTATGAGCCTATCGGTGCCAGGGAGTGGAATGTGGATTTGAATGAGATGTTACCATTGAGTCTCAGATATTTAGTCCTGACATTTGTGTGTGTTTGGGAAGGATTAGGAGGTATTGCTTGGCTTGAGGAAGTATGTCACTGGGGGTTCTGTGGTTTCAAAATACCAGAGTCATTATAGGTTAGCTCTTTCTGCCTCTTACTTGTTATTTGAGATGTGCTCCCTCATCTATTGCTTTAGTCATCTCCCACCTTCTTTCTGTCTCCACTCTGCCATCATGGGTGCTGGCACTCTGGAACTCTAAGTCCCAAATAACTTTTTTCTTCTATCTGTTGCCTTAGCCATGGTGTTTTATCACAGTAATAGAAAACTGATAGAAGCACTTCTGAAAAATATTGTATCAATCTGGATATGATATGGCAAACCTGTAATTCCTGAAGTCAAAAGGTGGAGGCAGAAGGATCAAGAGTTCAAGACCAGGCAGTTCTGCATAGCTGGGTTTAAACCATTTGGACAACATAAGGAGACCTTCTCTGAGACAAACAAAACAAGAGAAAACGAAAAACATAGAGCATTAGGTACATGTCATTCCAGAAAAGCAGAACCATGGAGAGTAATTGCTGTCAGAGTTCAGGGGGAGGAGGCTATTGAAAAACACGGAGAGCTTTTTGAGCAGAGCAGTCAAGCTGAGATACTGCAGTGATATATACATGGCAAAAGTTTGTTGAATTTAGTGTACATTATGGCCTTCTGTGACATTGCTGTGTGATGTAGGCTCATTGATTGTAACAGACATGCCATTCTGGTGGCGGGAATGTTGATGATGAGGAAGGCTGTGCATGTGGAGTGAAATTTCTGCTTAGTTTTGCTTTAAACATAAAGGTGCTTTAAAAAGTTAAGTACATTATTTAAACAAACAAACACAACTAAAGCAGCATAAAAAAGACAATTAGTGGAGGATAGGTTGGAACTCTCTAGTATGAAAATAACAGGTAAGTTCCCTCTGAGAAGAAGCCAATTATTGTTCTTTTCCTTCACATTGGTGTTGGAGGCTACACCTGGTTTCAGAGCTGGGGCATAAAGTTGAATTAAACCGAAGATAATAGTAGACTCACCACTGGAAGTTTTGAAATGCAGAATTTTAGAAGCTTCTTTCTGAGGAGTTAGGTCTGAGAGGTCATTGCATGGTACAGAAACAGTTTAACTTCTAAATAACTTGTGTTTCTAGTTAAATCACCATTTGCTCAGTACTAGCGAGCAAGAGTGCTATGCAGGTGGCTCTCAATATCTCAGTGATCATCACTACGAACCGTAGGTGCTGGCTTCTTTATGTCAACCTGACACAGGCTAGAGTCATTTAAGAAAAGAGCCTCACCAGCTTGGCCTGTGGACAAGCCTATGGTTCATTTTCATGACTAATGATTCACATGAGAGGACCCACTTTACTGTGGGCTGTGCCACTCCTGGGCTGGTGGTCTTGGGTGCCATAAGAAAGTAGGATAGTCTGATGGGTGTAAGGTGAAATCTCAGGGTCATTTTGATTTGCATTTCCCTGATGACTAAGGACGTTGAACATTTCTTTAAGTGTTTCTCTGCCATTCAATATTCCTCTACTGAGAATAGAGGAATATTGTTTAGCTCTGTACCCCATTTTTTAATTGGATTACTTGATTTGTTGCTGTTTAACTTCTTGAGTTCTTTATATATTCTGGATATTAGTCAGATATAGGGTTGGTGAAGATCCTTTCCCAATCTATAGGCTGTCGTTTTGTTCTGACGACAGAGCCTTTGCTTTACAGAAGCTTTTTAGTTTCATGATGTCCCATTTATAGATTGTTGATCTTAGAGCCTGTGATGCTGGTGTTCTGTTCAGGAAGTTGTCTCCTGTGGCAATGAGTCCAAGGCTCTTCCCCACTTTTTCTTCTAACAGGTTTAGTGTAAAGATAAAAAAAACTCAAGTCACAACACATGCTAGAGAGTATGTGGAGAAAGGGGAACTCTTTTCCACTGCTGGTGGGAATGTAAACTTGTACAATCACTTTGGAAATCAATCTTGTGCTTTCTCAGACAATTAGGAATAGTGTTACCTCAAGATCCAGCTATACCACTCCTAGGCATATATCCAAAAGATGTTCAGGTATACAACAAGGACATCTGCTCAAAAATGTTCGTAGCAGGTTTGTTTATAATAGCCAGAATCTGGAAACATCCCAGATGTCCCTCAATTGAGGAATGGATTAAAAAAATATTGAGGTACATTTGCACAATGGAATACTACTCAGCAATTAAAAACATGAAAATCATGAAATTTACAGGCAAATGGTGGGAACTAGAAAAAATCATCCTGAGTGAGGTATCTCAGGAGCAGAAAGACACACATGGTATATATATATATATGTATACTAACTTATAAGTGGATAGTAGATACATAATATAGGATAATCATACTAAAATCTGTACACCTAAAGAAGCTAATCAAGAAGGAGGACCCTGGGTAAGTTTCTCAATCTTCACTCAGAAAGATAAATGGTATAGACATCAGAAGAGAGAGAAAAAAGTGAACAGGACAGGAGCCTACCACAAAGGGCCTCTGAAAGACTCTACCCTGCAGGGTATCAAAACAGATGCTGAGACTCAAAGCCAAACTTTGGGCAGAGTGCAGGGAATCTTATGAAAAAAGGGGGAGGTAGACCCAGAGGAGACAGGAGCTCCACAAGGAGAGCAATAGAACCAAAATATCTGGGCACAGGCATCTTTTCTGAGACTGATACTCCAAACAAAGACCATGCATGTAGATAACCTAAAACCTCTGCACAGACGTAGCCCATGTCAGCTCAGTCTCCAAATGGGTTTCCTAGTAATGGGAATAGGAGCTGTCTCTGACATAAACTCAGTGGCTGGTTCTTTGATCACCTTTTCCTGAGAGGGAAGCAGCCTTACCAGGCAACAGAAAAAGACAAAGCAGAAAGTCCTGATGAGACCTGATAGGCTAGGGTCAGATGGGAGAAGGACCTCCCCTATCAGTGGGAAGAGGCATGGAAAAAGAAGAGAGAACAGGATTGGGAGGGGACGAGGGAAGGGGCTACAGCTGGGATACAAAGTGAATAAATTGTAATTAATAAAAAAAATTAAAAAGAAAAGTAAAATAAAAGCATTTCAACTAATAAACGTATATTATATCATGGGAAAAAAAGAAGAAAACAGGCTGAGCAAGCCATGAGGAAAAGCCAGTAAGCAACACTCCTTCATGACCTCTGCTTCAGTTCCTGTGTCCAAGTTCCTGCCTTGAGTTCCTTCTCAGATGGTTGACAATCTGTAAGATAAAATAACCCTTTAGCCCCCCCAGTTGCTTTAATTTATAATGATTTATCACAGTAATATAAACCCCAACTAAGATATCCTATAATATTGGGTGGCCATTCTGTCTGTTATACTAAGAGTCACAAGGTTTAAGAGATGGGGCGAACTGTCCCAGCTCTAAGTTATTAGATTTTAGAAGCTAGGTGTGGTGGTCATGTCCCTTTGAGATGGAAACAGGGTGTTGCAATAAGTTTGAAGCCATTCTGGCCTAGTTACTAAGTACCAGGCCATTCAAAAATCCACAGCAAGACCCTTTCTGTGATTGCTTAGATGAGACTGGTTACTTAGGTTTTAGTTGGTGAACTTTTCAGAAAGATTAGGAGTTGTCTTCTTGTTGGAGTATGCACTTGTTAAAGGATGTGTGTCCCTCAGGGTGAGCCTTAAGCTCTCAAAAGCCCATGGCAGGCCCAGTGTCTGTTGGTCTTTCTGCCTGCTGCCAACAGATCAGAATGCAGCTCTCAGCTATTTTTCCAGCACCGTCTACCTGTGTGTCGCCATGATGAATACATACTAACCTTCTGAAACTGTATGGAAGCCCCAACTAAATTCTTTCCTTTATAAAAGTTGCCATGGTCATGGGGTCTTTGCAGAAATAGAACAATAAGTGAGACTCTGTCTCATAATTCCTACCCAACCCCCTACAACAATTACATCCAGATCTATGGTGCTTTGTCTTCAAGTTCACTCTGCCTCACAGTGATCAGGAATCTTGGCCCAGGGCAGTTCAGTTTTCCCTCCAATCTGAAGGCATCCATTGCCTTGTTCCAAACACTGTGGTGTATTCTGCAGTAATGAAAGCACTGTGCTGAGTAAAACTTGTGAATATAAATGTTTACTGTTGGGCAGAGAATGCAAAGACACAGTTTGAGAGAACACGCACACACATGTTCACATTTCTACCATACATCTCCTAACAGCTTCTCCAGACTTTCTAACATGTTCTCATTGTTGTAGGACTACAAAATGAGTCACAAGACGTTGACAGCTGGACAAAGAGGCCCCCTACTTAGCTACTGTTGGAGAAAAACTCTTAACAAGCCACCACAGGCTGCCACCATTTCTGTGAAATCCCCTTGTGCCCAGGAGACTCTATTAGCATATCAAGGGCAGTATCAGAAAGGCCAAAAGGAAGCCAGGGCTTGAAGCAAGAAAGAAGGGATACAGTTGGGAATTGGTAGAAGAGGGAGCTCAGAGATGTCCAATTTGTGTCTTTTCCATATTGTCACCAAAGCTATGGCTACTTGGAGCTCCTGCCTCTTTTACAGCATGCAGATGGCAGTGCCAGGGTGAGGCGAGGTTCAGTGCCGTTACATATGCCTGACACATAGCAAGCTTCCAGAAAAGGCCAAGTTCTTTGTTGGAGTAAAAGGTTTTCATCATTTTCAATTCAGTGTTTCAAAAACACCCTGATGACTCTTGTTACCCTGGTGCATGCATCATTAATTTTACTTAAGATCACCATCTATTTTAAACTGAAAGTTTTGACAGTGACTTTTAAAGATATAAAATGCTTGTTGGTGGAAATGTTTGGTCTTCTCCATCTTGGTGCTGAGAACAAGAGTAGTTACCATTGTCACAGCACTTACTTCCGGCCTGGCTCACCCTATTTCTCAGCAACACTGTGAAGGGGGACACTTACCACCCCTCCTTACAGATGGAGAAACTGCAGCACTGAGGAGAAAGTCATAACTTGCTTTAGTCATGTGATAGTAGGTCTCGGCCAAAGCTCAGAACATGGCCCTGTATTCCCCCAGCTACATTTGCTAGAACTAAAGGATTATGGCTCAGATTTGACACTTTATGGGGAAGCATGTGCAAAGCCTACTATTTATGACTGTGTAGTATTTACTTCTACGGCAGAATTCAAACGCAGTGCAGACTGGGTAAAGAAAGCCCGGAAGAGCCAGCAAATAGACAAGGCTGCAAACACCCTCTAACTTTCTGAGAAGATGCTCTTACACTGAGAACCAGTTTACCTCTCCATCATCATGGAACTCAGAATTGCTGATGATGAAATAATTTACCCCTCTCCCGCCCCCCAGCAAAATCCAGCTTCTGTGTTAACTCTTTAGTCTTATGCCAGCCGGCCTGATAAGCAGGGCAGACATACCATGACTGTGTAAGTTGTTCTAAATTTACCAGCTCTGAAGATTTAATGCAGAAGTCCATCTTAGCGTGGTCAGTTCCTCTTATTCCGGCACTTAAACAGCTCAGTGAGGCAGCTTTGAAGAGGAGGATACTAAAAATGGCTTTCAGCTCAGCTATAATGGGCATCTCACTTGAGGGACAGAATCTGTAGTTAGCTTCTGGAAACGCTGGGCTCCTGCTGGGTAAAGTTTGCATCACTCCTTTCTGCCTCTGGATGCTTTTTGACGATTAGAGAACAGATAGGTCAAATAACCAGAATTCTGTAAAGTCTCTGTTTATTCTGTGGGCTGGTTGTGTTGATCCTAAACAGTAGTCATAACTGTGATTCAGATAACTATTTGAAATGCTAAGTGGATGGGACACATCAAAGCCTTGAGTGCTCCTGTTCCGACTTACACAAGAAAGATCTTTCTGAAGATAGTCATGAATCTGGATAAAGTCTGTGAAAAAGAGATCTTTAGGACAACTTCCAACCCTTTCATACTTTTGGCATAAGGTTACCAGACATCTTAGTTAAGGTTTCTATTGCTATGATAAGACACAAGGGCCTGAAGCCACTTGGAGAATTCGGGTTTATTTCATTTTACAGCCTGCAGTCCACCACCCAGGGGAGTCAGGGTAGAAACTCAAAGAGGGCAGGAACTTGGAGGCTGGAGCTGATGCAGAAAGAGGAGTGCTGCTTATGACTTAATCGCCATGTGATTCTCAGCCTGTCTTGTTATGGCACCCAGGACCACCTGCCCAGGGGAGGCACCATGCAGGATGAGCTGGGGCCTCCTATATCAATCACCAATCAAGTAAAGGTACCACAGGCTTTCCTCCAGACCAGTCTGGTGGGGACAATTTGAGATTTAGAACTGAGGTTCCCTCTTTTAAAAGCACTGTAGCTTGTGTCAAATTGACACAAAAATAGACATCACACTGTCTCTAATTGTGCCAGGAAGTACCCAAATCAGAAAAGAGGCATGGCTTTAGAGAGAGAATATTATCTTACATAGCTGTTACTTAAGTTAGAGTAAAATGCTTGCTTGGGACCTTGCACTTTTCTTCCAAGGTGATACAAAATATTGTAAGATTAATGATATATTCCTGTGTCCTGAAGATCAGCTTAAGTTCTTCTTTAAATATATTAATCTGAATTCTTAGACACAATACAGCTACAAAGATGCAGCCAAACGTGTTTGGAGAGCAAGAATTTATAAAAGGTTGTTGTGTTTCCCATGTCATATTGCTCTCCATCCACTTTAAATGCAAAGTGTTCCCTTCCACACTGGATTAAAAGTACCTATAAGGAGATAACTACGTCTTATAATATTTCTTTATATCTTACAATATTTCTTCATCTCTCTCAAAATATGAGGTACAAACTAGGCACAAAGGTTTCTGTTTACTACACTGGCTCAGTGGAGATTGTTAAGTCTGGCAGTGCTTTTGTCAAACTACATCCGTTAAGGTATGATTTAATTCACACCGATGCATAAGGATAATATATAATCAGCCAGACAGATGCATGGCTGTACCTGCTGTTTATACAACTGACATCTATAAATATCAATATCTGGAGCAGTTGTAAACATGAAGAATGTCACACACAGCCATTAATATATGCTTGTAATATACCGTGACAATCAGTTGTACTTTGTGTAGGAGATGATAACTTTTCAGTCCTTGTCCATCCAGAAATTTTTCATATTTACTAAGAACTATATAATAATGGGATTTTGCTGTTGAGACAAATGCTCAAACCATACTGCCATTCTCTTCAGGGACAAGATTCTCTTTATTCATCCACGATCTGGTCTGCAAGTATCTAAGAATCTAGGGATGTAGTGAGCAAGAATCGCATTTTTTCAGTTGTAAACAGGGCATAAAAAGTTCCCACGGGGCTGCAAGAGAAATACGAAGAAAAATGTTACTACAATATACATTTGGGAAAGAAATGGTGGAATTATTTTTCAGCCATTGTCGCATTATTAATAAATCACAACTTCTTGTTATTTATCCGGGTCCAAATCACCCCCATCTTTGTTGAGTCCCGAACGGTTGCTTTGCTCCCACCTGTTACCCATATTGGTGGGGTCAATGTGGGGAGCAGAGTGATCCAGTCACTATGTATTGCCGGAGCGTTTGTTAAAGCCCTCGGGGATCATCCATCTCTGTAGGAATGAAAGGTGATGTCTCTGCGACGGCATACAGAGGCCACCAGGACTCTTCTCAGGATTGCTTGTTTGACTCTCACTTAGCCCAAGACATGTGGCTGTCCTCTGGACACCCAGTGTGTATGTCTGTATCCTAGCTTCTGTTCTTCTTGATCTCTTAGCTTATTTCCCCCAGTGACATCTCCTCGCCATCCATTATTTCAGGCCATGTATCTCCAGGTTGCTGAGGAAAGTACTACCTCAGCCCAGTTCTTCAATGCATTTTTGCCTCATTTCCCTCATGCTCCTTGTCACACACATATTATTTTTCCCAATTACATTCCAAAATATGTGAAGACAGGAACGTTTACCTGTTTCATTCACTAGCGTATTCTCAAAGGACAGAACATTGCCTGTCATGTACAAGCACTCAGTCATCCATTACAGGGAAAACGAAAGAAATAAAAAAATAAAGGGTGGACGGTAAGCTCTGATAATTTTGCATCTAGAAGTTTAAAGAGGATCTTCTTTCTGTTCTGCTTGTTGAAAAACTTGACATTCTTTAGACCTTGACAAAAGCATGGCCTACTCAGAAAACGTTGGTGGTTTCTAGACCTTGACAGAAAGTATGGCATCCCCAGGAGGTGTTGGTGGCTTCTTAGTGGAATTACTTCTACCTCTTAAAACCTTCACAAGCCAGCAGTAAGGAAGGTAGGTGGCTAATGGAATCTGCCTTCTCTTTGATTTTTCAGCTTATTTGAATACCGTTTGCATTATAATGTTTTAGACCTACATTCATTCAACAGATGTTTATCCAGAGCCTAATATCTGAAAGGTCCCTGAGTTAGCCTTAAGGGATCAGAAGCTTTATACTGAACACATTCCCTGAAGCACTTAAAGACTACATCGTGAAACAAGCGGAATTGCTTAGAAAGCTCAAAACTAAACCAGTTCCCGGGACCTCATTCCAGAAATCCGAAGAACAAGAAAATACTTCCAATCTTTCCTGCGAGTTCAGTGTTTGTTCTAGATTTTATGACAACTGTAATGTAGAAAGGACAGATACTAAAGGAGCAGCTGATATAATTACAAGTGGTGGAAGAGATTAGATAATCTCTCTCTCACACTGTCTGTCTCTGTCTCTGTCTCTCATTCTCACCCTCTCTCACACACACTCTCTATATGTGTGCAGAATAGTCCGTAATTGAAATAAATTCAGGAATTATTAATTCTCCCTCCCCCTTCTGGATGTTTAATGGCTGAGGGAATCTCTTTGTACTCCAGTTGGTCAAGAGAGCTGGGACAGAGGTTCTAGAACAGTTTTATGTTGCTGAAGACTGTGTATTACAGCCATTAGAATCATGTTCATGCTTTACTGTGTGACATACTTCTCTTGACATTCATTAATCTTAGCCAGTGAGAGGGCTTCAGCCAAAGCCAGTTCCTTGCCAAGAAAACAAACCAACCAGAGAAGTCAACTAACAGTTGTATTTTTTAAAATGCACCTAAAGTAACTGGATAACATGTGCTATCGTAAGCCTTGGGTAACCTAGCTAACCTTTGCTCGTGAGATGGCTCAGTGGATAAAGATATGTGCTGCCACACCTGACCACTTGTGTTCCATCCATCCCCTAAAACCCACATGGCAGGAGATAACTAACACCTTCAGGTTGTTCTCTGGCCTCTGCAAGGGCATCTGAGAGCATTTGAGAACACACACACACACACACATACACACACACACAATACATATAAAATTAATTAATTACTGATAAGAATACTTATTAATTAATTAATTACTGAAAAGAATGCTTATTGGATCTAGAGATATAGACCAGCTGAGAGGGTGACTGCCTAACATGCCATGGTGTCTGGATCCCCCAAACATAAAAACCATGGATGGAGGGCACTCCGCTAACTCCAACATTTGAGACGTGGAGGTAGAGAAATCAGAAGTTCACGGGCATCCTTGGTTCTATAGCAAGCTCAAGCTCAGGGCCAACTTGCCCTCCATCTGTATTCTACCTATGACACACATAAACAAACTGAACGAGAAAGCTTATTAAACTGTTGTGGATCCGCTTAGTGAAATATTTCAATGAGAATGTTCAACGTGTAATAAAAATGAATTGTAGTGGAGGATGTAAAGCTCACAGAATTTGCAGAGTATGAAGGAGAAGAACCTACTAGTTATGTCCATGGGTCACTTATTTTACATTGTATAAATATTCAAAGCATGTACTCATTTCAAAACTGGGAAAACAGAAGAACGAGAGCCAGTTATTTCTTACGTTTTGCATAAAAACCAAATACATAGAAATGCTTCTCTTTTTGCCCTTTCTTCCAAAAAAAAAAAAAAAGACACCACAAAGTGCCCAAATTTTACTTTAAGACTTAAGTTGGCACAACTGTTTTAAGCCAAATGTTTCCATATTCCTTTAAGGAAAAAACTAATTAATGCCGATAACATACTTTGGAATCACAAACTGTGAGATCGACAAATAAATCTGAAAACACAAGATGGTGGCCTTTCCTTACTCATTTGTCACGCCGGAAAGATGTAGGCATTCTTGTTTGCTGCTCTTTTTGCTGCTCTTTTTCGTCTTGCTTAGTTTTATTTATTTTTACTTCAAAGCAAAAAAAAAAAAAAAAAAAAAATGCTGACCAATAGAAAGTCTGTTCAAGTCAATTATCCCTTGAAGACATTCTTTGCACAATTTCTTTCCTGAAAAATTTCTCCAAAGAGAGGAAGGTGTTTTGTTTTGTTTTGTTTTGTTTTGTTTTGGTGTGGTTCAAGTCAAATCAGCTGATGTGAAGTCTTTTCTCATATTTAGGGCATACTGTGGTAATTTGGGTGTGGATGCCTTCCTTATATAATGGAGGAAGTAACAGATAACCCTTTAAGCTACAGCTCAGTGTCTTGCTTCTTTAATAGCAACCATGTGATAAACTGCTGTACAAATATAACTCTGAATGCTGAGGGGACAAGCACACAGGTGCCACTCCACTTCTGATACAAACAGATGGACTTAATGCACATAATGCCCAAATAATCAAGAAAAAATAACTTTCTATGGAATGTCTGTTCTCTGATATTGTAGCTATTCAATATATTTTCCAAAAATCTACCAGTATTTGCAGATCTTCACAACATATTCAAAGACAAAGCAGGTATAAGCAACTTTGTTGGTCTGAGAAATCCTTTAAGAGACTTGAAGAAAGTGTCAACTCAAGCACACCAATGAGAATGCTACAAACATGGCCCTTGGGCTCTATTACCCTCATGGAATTTTCTGTCAGTAAGAATCTATGTCTGTCCTGACTGCAAAGTGCAAACTCATTCTCAACAATTGTGCATTAGATCATAAGCCATCATTTCTACCTTTACATGTATAACATTATTACATCATCAAATGAAGGAATATATATTACACATTTTTCAGTGGTAAGAATAACCAATCTTGAAGTAATGGACCAGTTATTCACTGGGTAACTCTCAGTGGCAGGAAATCCCTTGACATTGTGCCATCTCTTGTCAGTACCCACTATTTCCTGATGGAAGGAGAGGTATTCATCTCTTTCCAATATACAGGTTTTCTCCACTGAATGATGGGGATGAGGATTCACAGCCAACATGCCATTCTATATAGCCTTATCATTTAATTATTGCATTTCTAAACACTCATTCCTCCATGCTTTTTGCTGTCTAGTTGCAGCTCTATTCCTAATAGCCAGTAACTGGAAACAACCCAGACGTCCCTCAACCAAACAATGAATCAAGAAACTGTGGTATATTTATGCAATGGAATACTACTCATCCATTTAAAACAGAGATATGATGAAATTTTGCAGGCAGCAGAAGCAGTTGAAGGATAGTATAGGATAGCAGGATAGGAGAGGGAGCATGGAGAGAAATTAGGGTGAAGATCAAACCCAGGGAGAGCGGGGTCAGAAGGACAGAGGGCTGGCAGAGGGGCATCTCAGTGACAAGCTAGAGACCTACAATGGGGGGGCATCTGCGAGGATTTGATGGTAACTCTAGCTGAGACTCCTAGTATCAGGGGTCATGGAAACTGAAGAGGATACCCTCTAACTAGATAGGACTCCTAGTAGAGAGAAGGGAACACCAACCCACCCACAAAAATTTTGAACCAAAGTTTACCCTGCCTACCTGATGTGCAGGGATAAAATTAGAACAGAGATTTTAGGGAATATCCAACCAATGTTTGACCCAACCTGAGACCCACTCCATAGGAGAGAGCCAATCCCTGACACTATTCTTTACATTCTGCTATGTTGGCAGACAGGAGCCTAGCATAGCTATCCTCTGAGAGGCTTCACCCAGCAGTGGATCAAAACAGATGCTGAGATTCACAGCCAAACATTGGACATAGTACAGTGACTCTTGGTGGAAGAGTGGAAGAGTGGAGGGAAGTATAAAAGGTTCTGGAGGGGACAAGAACTCCATAAGAAGACCAACAGAGCCAACTAACCAGGGCCCAGGAGGGCTTGCAAAGACTGAAGCACCACCCAAAGACCATGCATGGACTGGACCTAGACTCCCTACACAGCTGCAGCCAGTGAGCAGCTCAGCTTACTGGGTTTCCTAGTAAGGGGAGCAGGGGCTGTCTTTGACAAGGACTCTGTTGCATGCTTTTCAATCACTTCCCCCTGGTGGGGCTGCCTCACCAGACCACCATGGAAGAGTATGGGAGCACTGAGTCCCAATGTGACTTGATGTGCAGGGATGGGCTGGAAGGGTGGGATTTAAAGGGAATAAACAAACAAACAAACAAATAAAAAAATAGTAAAAGGAAGGAAAGAAGAAATTTTTCTTCATAAAGGTCAGTGTTCACTAAAATCAATCCCTTAAAATCTTCTAAAAGGGATCTCGCATGTGGATGTTTTGTATGCTTGTAGTTCTACCTCTAGATCAAAATGAAGATATCTAGGGGCCCATGTGGGTCCCCTAACAATGGGAGTGGGGGATGTCTCTGACTCTGTTGTCTGCCTTTGGATCCCTTTCCACAGCTGGGCTGCATTGTCTGGCCTCAGTAGGAGAGGATGCACTTAATCCTGCTGTAACTTGAGATGCGGTTGGGGGGAGGGAGCACCCTTCAGGGCCTCCCCTTCTCCCAGAAAAGAAGAGAGGGGTGGGTTCAGGTGGGCACGACTGTGGGATTGGGAGGGGAGGAGGACAGCCAGAGCTGATACAGAGAAACCCTCTAAAAGCAGGAAAAAAAAAAAAAGCTTTCTTGTGAGGAGAAAAACAGAACAAGAGCTTTAAGAATATAGAACATGGTGATTAAAGGCCAAAAAGCACAGGGAAGCAGAATGGCAACTCAGAGGGAATCATCAAGCACAGCCTCTCCAACTCAGGTGTCCTGGGGGCTGGACAAGGACCAGATGTCATATGCACAAGGGACTTCAGAAAGCGCAGGCAGTCTCAGTGAGGATAACGCACAGGCGGGTGTATCTACAGAAGAAACCATGGTTCGTAGCAGTGGAAGATACAGAACTGGAATTTGTATTGGAATTTGTATTGTAAGTATCCCTCACACACCACACCACACACACACACACACACACACACACACACATTCGAAGCTCATTTTAGAAAAGAAATCCATTGTATCACTTACCATCCCTGAGTGTCTTAGAGAGCTATCTCATGAGGGGCCTGTTGCTAGGGATTGAACCACTTTAAGGTTCTGAAAGCATAGAAAAATCATAATGCGAAGCTCCTCAAGGTACCTTGTCACAGTGGCGGTGACTCTCTGCCTATCAAGATGAGTCATGAGGTCATGGAAGTCTGTAACAAGCTGGTTAAAACTTGAAGCAACCGAGATCACAGGCTATGGAGAAAACAGTGGTTGCTGGAATGAAATCAGTCACGGGTTCGGCACAGAGGATACATCGGAGAGTACAGGGACAAAGATGAGCACATAACTCCATGCTCACAATACTCCCCCAACCAAAAAGGTCTATTTGGATCCCCCAACTTCTCGGGCTGAGGGCGGCATGGAGATTTGCCACACCCTGTGGCACACGAGCTGAGAGCTCTTTAATGAGAGAGGGAGTGCCCACTCAGCCTACACACTAACAGCTTTCAAAGGCCAGCCAGGGACAGCATGCCCCTAAGCACCAGCCGATTGTGCGACCTGAGAGGAATCACAGCAGCCCTCAGCTACCCCACACCTGGAAGATTCCGGCACTGAAGGATCCGGGGAGGCTCTTCTCAAGTTCAAGAACATCAGCTACAAGGGCTCTTCACCTACCTTTCTTATTTCTTTCTAGATAACATTTTTTATTTGGTTTTATTTACCTACTTCTTTTTTGAAAACACAGATTTCAAAAACTTTGATTATAGCTGTATTTTTGTAGTTAGTTTAGAGAAGGAATTTTGCTAAGTTGTTCATAAAAATAAGAAGCATCTGATGTTTTTTTTTAAATAATTATTATAAAACGTAGAATGGTTGTTCTGTTTCTTCCAGAAACTTTACATTACCTTTGAGAGTATGGTAATTGCAAATAGTCGTGTTGGAAACTGATATTGTTTCTAATACAAAAAAAAAAAAAAAAAAAAAAACAAAATGTGCAAATCTCATTAGTCTCAAAACAGTTGTGAAAAATATGCAAATATCTTGTATCTCAAAATATTAAGGCTGTCCATTTTCTTTCTATTTCCCAATTGTCTCCTTGTTTTTTTATTATATATATGGATAATACTCTAAATCTTGGTTCATTACCAAATTAAGATCATACTTAATTTCACTTTGCTTCAAATACAGAATCCTATTATTGTATTTTCAAATTTAAGGTCTTCATTTTCAAGAACAAATATGGAACACTATAAGGCTGATCTTTAAGGATTATACATTTTGTAAAGCAGTGTTTGGTTACATGAATAAATCCTACATTTTAAAAAAGCTCTCTCATTTACATTTTCATTATGATTGTAAAAATCTGGTTTATTTTCAGTACATTCTTATTTTTGATATTGTCTGAGCTACATTCAAATTTTAAGCTGAAGATTTCCACATTCAATTAAAATAAAAAAATTAACTAATTATGTTTCATCATAACTCCAAAGGTTAAAACAACATGGTAACATGATTGCATTTAAGAAAACTTTAACAAATTTTAAGGTAAAAAAACTGCTAAGAAAGTCATCATTTATATACAGAGTTATGAAAACATATTTGATTAATTTATTCCACATTTAAGTATCTTCAAAAGTTTTTTTCAGAAAACACTAAAAATTATATCAAACTATTATTTGCTCATTTTTCTGCATACTATATTAACATACTATATATATGTTTGTACAGGGAATTTTGTGAAAGAAGGGGGAGATAGGAATACCTGGAGGGGACAGGAGAGCCACAAGGAGAGCAACAGAACCAAAAGATCTGGGCACAGGGGTCTTTTCTGAGACTAATACTCCAACCAAGGACAAAGCATGGAGAAACCCCTGCACAGATGTAGCCCATGTCAGCTCAGTGTCCAAGTGAGTTCAAGGGGAACAGGGACTGTCTCTGATATGAACTCAGTGGATGGCTCTTGATCACCTCCCCCTGAGGGGGGAGCAGCCTTACCAGGCCACAGAGGAAGACAATGCAGCCACTCCTGATGAGACCCGATAAGCTAGGGTCAGACAGAAAGGGAGGAGGGCCTTCCCTATCAGTGGACTTGGAGAGGGACATGGAAGGAGATGAGAGAAGGAGAGTGGGATTGGGAGGGGATGAGAAAAGGGGTTACAGCTGGGATACAAAGTGAGTAAACTGTTAATTTATAAAAAATAAATAAATTAAAAAAATTAAATTTTACCAATTTCTTAATTTGATTTTAGTACTCCTCTTTTTCTCATTTTTTTGTTCACTTGTCTTGCTTACTTTTGTTATTTTATTATTATTGACTGTAATAATGTTGATTTTTATTTTTTGTTTATTCTATGTGATCTTTGTATCTTTTTATTTTCTTGTTAGTTATCTTTGATTTTTATTTTATTGACTAGCAGTATGTGTTTTGTGTTGCCATTACTGCCTTTTATTTTCTCTTTTCTAAGCAATTCTGAGTATCAAATATTCAAATGATGGCTGCTCACTAGAAAGAGTCACATAAAAGTGTACGAGATAGCTATTGCCAAAGATGAAACTACAGCATATTTAAAACAAGGTGTGTATGTGTGTGTAAATATGATTCCTCCAAAAGTTGCTTGTTCCCCAGTAACTGAATCCAAATATACACAAGTGGACCAAATGAAAAAGAATTCAGAAGACTGGCTTTTAAAATGACCAACAAATTGTAAGATACAAAAATTAAACAGCTTAATAAATTTAAAAGGGTGATGCAGAATAAGAAAAATAAACAAATATGTAGAAATTGAGAATATAATCAGAAGTCTCAAAATTTTTAACTGAAAGCTTCATTTTATAAATAAGATGAAGTGAAGGAAAGAATTTCAGGGCTTTGGATAAGGTTGGGAAATTATGACATTCAGGGGTCATTTCGAACACTAAATAGGCATACCTAGAAAACATCTCATTGTCTTTTCTTTGCATCCTATTAGATTTACAGATGCAAGGAAACAAGATATAATAAAGTAACAAAATACTAATATTAAAATATTACAAAAGAAAGCCTGGAAGTGGTGGCACACACCTTTAATTTCAACACTTAGGAGACTGAAGCAAGCAGATCTCTGTGAGTCTGAAGCCTGCCTGGTCACTAGACTGAGTTCCAGGACAGCCTGTGCTACACATAAAGAAGCACTGTATCGAAAAACAAACAAAAAATGATAAAAGAGAAGTACCAAGCCACTTATACAGACAAGCCAACTGGAACAACAGACTTCTTCCCAGGGGCCCTGGCAGCCTAAAAGTATTTCTGACCTCAAGGAACAACTGTCAGTCTAGCTTTCCATATAAGAGAGCACAGTCTTGAATCCAAAAACGCTCAAGTAAATGGAATTCATGACCCATAAACAAGAACTTCCAGAAAACACTTAAAGGAATCTTCTACATTGAGGAGGAAGAAATTCAAAGACAGTCAAGAAAGAAAAATGAATCACAATAAGAGGAGCATACATACGTGAAAGAGAATTAGGGAAGAATCAAACATTATTTAGTCAATAATCAAATGTCTAACATGAGAATGAGGGACAGAAACAAATACAGCTAGTCCCAAACAAGCAGAAGAAAATCGACAACATGGTGGCAACAAGTACAAACCTCACAGCAATATTGTGCAATGCCAGTGGCCTTAGTTCTTCAAAGAAACATTGCAACCTGGCTTATTGTACTTAAGAGAAGAAAACCAACCATTTGCTGTTTGTAAAACTCACCTCATTGGCCAAGCCATACACTGACTGAAAGTGAAAGAATAGACAATGATATCCTGAGCGAATAGACTCCAGAAACCAGGAGGAGTGTCTACACTTATATCCAACAAGACAGCTAGAAGCCTACGACATGAAACGGAAAAGATTACACAACTGTTAAAGGGACGGATATGGTTACAAATGGATATGCGCTGCACCATCCAAAACTGACACTACAGAAAATCAAGGAAAACACGTGCTACTGTATAGTGATGGGTGACTGTCACCATGACTTGGTCCCTAGCTGGCAGCACTGCTTTGTGAGGCTGTAGGACATATAGGAGATGGTGCCTGGCTGTTTGAGGTGGATCACTAATGGCGGCCTTTGTAGGCTTTATTGCAGTCTGGCTTCTGGCCTTATGCCCAGCTTCATGGCTGCCACAAGGTGGCCTGTCACTTTTCCTTCCCGCTGACAAAGAGTGAACCTGCCCTGCCACTGTCACTTTTCCCCTGTAATAGACCTGAATGTCCTCAAATCATGAGCCAAATGTTTGCTCTCCGAAGTTGCATGTGTCAGATATTTTATCACAGTAACACGAAGGGTTCTGAACACAGCCGCTCCAGCTCATTCTATCCAGCAATTACAGAACATACACTTTCACCATCACCAGTCACTTTTTCTAAGACAAGCTACAGTTTAGGTCATAAAGTAAGTTCTACCAAGTACAAAAACCTTAAATAATTTATTGTATCTTATCAGATCGCAGCAGAATGAAACTGTAAGTAAAAAAAATGAGAGAAACTAGAGAACTGTACAACTGCACAGAGATAAGCAATGCATTTTTGCATTTTTGATCAAACAATATACAAGTAAAGAAATAAATGGGGTGTGTAAAATTAAATAGAATCAAATAAAAGTAAGAATGCAACACACCAGCACTCACTGCGTATGGAGAAAGTTCTAATGGGAAAGTCTTGAGTGGTGAGTGCCCTACTCAGAACTAACAAACAAAAGACAAAGAAGGCAACAAATAATACATTGACATAGGTCACGGCCTTAGAAAAACTATCACAAATAAAAACATGAATATGAAAGGGGAAACAATAGCATTCCAAGACAAAATAAACAGAGAATAAAATAATACAAATGATTACTCCAACAGCTTTTCCAAAGAAACCTCACAATCCTTTAGCCAAACTAACCCAAAGAATGAGAAAAATCCCCAACTAAGCAAAATTATAGGTGAATAAGGGGACGCTACAAATAGAACCACTAATCATAGGGGAATATTTTAAAATTTTATGTTAGTGTACTAATTTCCAGATGTGTAAATAGATATGTATATATGTGTTGCTGGGCGTGTAAACTTGTACAACCACTTTGGAAATCAATCCGGTGCTTCCTCAGAAAATTAGGAATAGTGAAAGAACTGTTTCAACATAGTACATCATGCTTAGAGATGAACCAGGCATGGAAATACAAGAACCTACACTCTCAACGTTCAGTATATGCACTCATGAAGATGTCAGTATAAACCAGTTATATGTTCAATGTAATGTTTCACTACAATAAAATTGAAAAATAAAATATGCAATCTACTGCTTATAAGAAGGAACTGTACTTCTTTTAACTTCTAAAGACATCCTTGCCCGATAAAAAGGGTGTGGTGCTATTGCAGGAGAGACACTATTTAGGTCTTAACTAGTCCACTTAACTTGCACTCTGATCAATATTCTGTTCTTGAAATGTTGACCTGAGATACAATCAGGATCGGTAAACTAAGCACTGTTACCCAATATGATAACTACAAAGTTTTCACTACAAAGATTAAATATTTGAAGAGATAAATATATTTAAACTGGATGAAACATTATGTAAAGTCTATATGTGTAAAGTATTATATTACACTGCATACTGTAGCCTTTATGTTTTTATGGTTCATTAGAATTTAAAATAACAAAGAAACTCCTATTTTATGTGTTCTTCGTTGAATTTGATCATCACCTTATATGCAAAGAACAGAATAAATTATGCCCAAGTTGCTACAATGTTACAGATAAATTTTTTACACTAAAATGCATTTTCCCTCAGTATTGCTAGCTTTGTGTGTGTGTGTGTGTGTGTGTGTGTATGTGTGTGTGTATGTGTGTACATGTAGGAGGTGCACATGAAAAGGCCACCAATTAGCTTCAATTTCTCTTTCACAATATCTTGTCACTTTTTTTTTTTTAAAGAAAGACAGGCTTACTGATCCCAGAGCCCACTGACTGGCTAATCTGGCTAAACAAATAGCTCTAAGGATTTGCATGTTTCCACACACTGAGCATTGGGGTTACAGTTTCATACTGGCTTGGCTTCTATATGGGTGCTGGGAATCCCACTCCAGTCCTTAGGTTTGGATAGCACCTTACAGACTGAGCTATCCCCACAGCTCCAGATCTAGTTTTAATAGGAACCATTTCTAAAGACATAATTGTTTTCTATGTTGTAATAAGCCAGAAGAAAAACAGAAAGATCAGTTTTCAGGAAACTGATCTTAGAAATGTGAGAGATACACACACACCTGGTTTCCTTCGAGGCCCTGGTGGTTTGAAAAGAATCCTGTCTACTTCAATATTGCCATTAAGATCTATAGCCTTCAAATATATGATTCAGAATGGTCTTTCAGAACATTCTTGTGTGTTGATAAGGATATTTTCTTTCATTATATTGATACTCACTGAAGAATTTTTCAAGAAAATAAAATTAATTTAAGCAGATTTAGATTCTAGTCATCACAAGAGGAAGATTCTATATACTATTCCAGTATCTAATGCACCCCCTGTGTGCCAAGAGCTTCATTGGAGACACATGCGAGGCAGTCTCCGTGTCTGCTCTCATGGAGTTCACAGTTTACTCTGTTGCCATTCAGTGATGTAAAGAAAGCAACATAAACTTTCCATAAGGGATTTAAAAGATTATTTGCAGCTGAGCAAAGCAACACAGGCCTGTAATCCCAGCACTCTGGGAAGCAGAGGCAGGCGGATCTCTATGAATGTCTGCAAAGTGAGTTGAGGACAGCCAAGCCTACACAGAGAAACCCTGTCTCAAAAAATAAAACAAAGCAAAACAACAAAAAAGATTATTTGCTTTATATACACAAAAATAAATCACCAATTACACATTTCAATGTGCTTGTGCCTTTTTTTTTTTTATTAGGAAATAGAAAGATTAGAAATTCTTTCTTGTCTATAATTGTAGGATTGAAATTTCCCATCACAAAAACCACAAATTTGAGTGCTTAAAATTAGTTAACTGGCAAGAATTAGAGTTATTTGCTAGGAAATAATTTGAGGTTTTCCCACAATTCTAATTCTCTGCCTCCTGTGAGTTCTTGATCTTAATATTCATGATCTTCAATACCTGCATATTCAAAACATGTACTCTCTGAGATATGAATGTCCTGAATTTTATTGATTCAAGAATTCCCAGAATTAGCATTGAGAAAATGAAAAACAAAATAAGGTACAATAAATGAACTGATCATAAAACAATAGCACATAGTATAATATATATTTATTTATTGAGAATGGCTAGAAGTAGTTCATCTAATATATCACAGTTAATTAAGTAATAGGATTATTTTTTTTTATCTTGATAACAGCCTATATCACACATGCCCTCTTTATGGTAGAATATTTTCTGTTCTCACCCTCTGCCTTCCCCTATGGTCTGCCCAGGGTCATTGGTTTATTTTGTGATCAATGCGTACCAACCTTTCTTAGAGTAGTAAGCTAGATTCTATAACTTCACTAAAAAATAAAAGCAGGTGAGAGAGAATAGACTATGTAGCAGATACAAGAGGTTTGAAAGGCAGGAAATAAAAAAAATGTTTTTCCAATACATAAATGACAATTATGTGAAAGAGAGATTAAAAGTGTATTTTTTATCTCTTAAGAAGAACCAAATAGAAAACAGATATTTTTGAAAGCATATATGAGTTCAAGAGAAATAAATATAATACAGTCTAGTAAAATCCAAAGAGAATCAAGAATTTGAGTGTGTGTGTGTGTACCTGTGTGCATGTAAAACTGTAGTGTATTATTGGAAACCGGTGAATTCATAAACAGATTTCTAATTTGTTTGGCTTTTTTTTTAATTTCTAAAGGAGAAAAGGCAAGAGGTATTTGGAGATTTCAGAAAGGTTTGGAAAAGTCATTGGAAGAGCTTGGATGGTAAAAGGTAATTTCTGCTCTGCCTCAGGAGAAGGGGGCTGGGAATGGTGGGAGTGCTAAGCATGCAGTTTCATGAAAAGACTCAGGGAAAGGAACATTTCGCATATGTCTACCTAGAGTGTTCCATGAGTGACAAAGTGAGCCACGAAGTTAGGGAGGTCACTGTCCAATGTAAGCAGAGCCATGCTCTACTGGGCCATTCACCAGCACCTCCTGTCACCCCTGTGCTTCTGCATCATTGAAGGTCACTGCCAGAAGTCTTAAAGCACATCCAAATAGTCCTATGCCATTCAGCCCTAAATACAACTCACCCGAGGCGCTAATCAGACTGCTGACCCGACAGTCTGAAGTGTTATGAGTGCTCCCTCATTTTAAGTAAAGACTAGAGAGATGTTGAAGGTGATAGTCCACCAGCCGTTAGATGGCAAGACTTTAGCAGAGATCTCTAGCAAGGAGGGCAAAATGCTGATAAGCTGAGATGGAGGATTGAGAACACAGAAGATGCTGAGCAACTCACACAGTAAGTGATTCATGATAATCTAGGTCTACCATCCATGGGAATCAAGGCGGTCCCAGAAATACAGGGAATTTTCTCATCATGTTGGGTATTTCAGGTAGAGAACTATGAAAAAGGATAATGAGTTTGGGTGGTTGATGTAAATATAACTCTATTGGTATACTCAGGACGTCAAAGAAAATTCAAAGTTGCCTACGAAAGCCTTGCCACAATGTAGAAGAACTTGAATTGCTTTCTTCAGAATTCAAATTGAACCAGACAACCTCTTATTACAAGAACGATAGAAGGATCTTTGCAATAACTGCCAAGGTCCTGCTTATCCTATCCTTTTCTGATATTATCATGTAATCACTAAGGTTGCTACAAGGTAAATAAGATTCTGAGCTGATAGGGGTCTCCAGGGTCAAGCGTGTTTCACTCAATGTCAGATCAACTCTCTACAACCTTTGGCAGACCAATTGCATTTGATCTGCAAGAAGATAATACATGGATGAATTTCTGAAAATTAATGACCATTTTGAGGAGAGAAAGGAGAGGAGAGGTCAAAAGAGAGGAACAGACAAGAGATACACCTGAAAGAAGTAATATGTGACATTTTAGATAGACGAGATGAAAAAGAAGAGTGAATAAAGAAGAGAGGCAGGGAGAGGAGGAACTTAGGTACTAACATACACGAAATAAGATAGCACACACACATACATATGAAAGGCAGTGTGCTAATGATAAAGATAAACTTAAATTTATTTTTAGAACTGGAGGCAAAACACATTCTCTCTAGCTCTTTGGCCCAGACATTGAAGTAAACGTCGGTTGCATTTTCATTTGGCGCTGAGTCTTACAGATAAGAGTCACAGATGAAAGAGAAAAAATAATAACCCTGCGCAGCTCCAAAATGCCTCTGCTCTTACGGGTCAAAGACTGACGCACACAACCAGCTGGAGCAAGTGCTGAGCTTCTCTCTGGCTGAGGACAATTTCAAGGATGGCCTCAAGTTAGCAATCATTTACTAAGTCTCCCCTAGGTGTTATGCTTCCTGAGGACTTGGGATATGCAGAGCACAGTGGGTCTGCAGTCCGATCGAGTCTATAGGCAGATAATTAAAAAGTAATAGTACCTAAAACAGGACAAGAACTATCTTTAAATCCTATTTAATTCCTAGATTAAGGATATCTCTGCATCTCTATATCTATCTATCTATCTATCTATCTATCTATCTATCTATCTATCTATTGTTCTTTCTAGGTGTACATAAAAGAGATAAGTGACACTTTAGATAGACATCAAAGAAGAAACAGGTAGGAAAAAAAATCATGTCCCTAGCAGAGGTGGGACCTGGCAAAGGGAACATGGCTAGGGTCCATGGCATGGAGATACAAAGCCTGAGTATGAGCCACCTTTACTGGATCCCTATTAGATGCTCTTGTGCAGTTTCCTCTGAGCATGTCCTGCTGATATTTGTGAGGCATTTGTGTCAAACTTAAAGTCTTTATCTACCTTGGAAATGTCATTGGTAACTTTGGGAATGGTATAACTGCAGGATGATGACCCACCAACCCACCCAGGAATGACCAGGCGAGAGTAGTGAGCTCATTCCTGTGACTCTCCATAGCCAGTATTTTAATTTTGCTTGTTTACTTTTCTTATAATATGAGAAATTTGGGCCAAATTTCTCTAAACCTATACAGTCTTGCCATTTGCAAAAGAAATGGTAATATTGGCTAGAGCTAGGCTTTCATTTGCTATATCCTTAATCAGAAAAGCATCTCCAGCTGGGCAAATTTTTCAGCAAAAGCAAAGAAACAGAATGTAGCAACTTGGGATAATTGGGCCTCCAGCCACTAGGCAATGGTTTCTCCTTAGCTCTTGGGAATAGCTAATGAGATGGACTCCAGGGAGAAAAATAATCACTGGAGAAATCTATGCACCATTTCAGACATGGATTTATGGTCAGTGGCTGGGAAGAGCATGAGGGGCTCTTTATTCTGATCCCTGTTGTCCCCACATTCACTCTCTTTGTCATCACATCCTGCTCACTCTCCATTTCTGCCTCCTTAAACCCATCCCCCAGTTAAGGTAGACATGAAAACATAGTCTAGCTTTGAATTCAGGAAAAAAACAAAAAACAAACAGCTTAACTTTGCAATACATGCACATGCTTTCTCTCTTTCCCTCTCTCTCTCAGTGAAAAGCATTTCCAATTTCTATAAACTGAAAAAGAGCCCACTTCTTTTTAAAAAAGCACTCCTTGCAGAAAGACCTCCAAGGCCCATATTCTGTCTCCCACAAATGGCTATAATACACAAGAAATAATCTGCATCTCTCCCTGCTGAGAATCACTGGCTTAGTGTGTGCTCTGAATAAAAACGATATGGTAGGAAAAATGTCACCCTGCCTGCACTAGCCAGCATGCCTCCAGCTTGCCGCCCAGGCTCTGCTCTAACAAGCTGCTGATTGGAGCATCCATGTGGTTCGGCATTGACACATTTGAATCGTAATGCTAATCCTCCTCGCATGCATCATCCCCTAAGAACATTAGACTATAAGCCCCATTCTTTGGTTTTAATTTATGGTTGCTGAATGTTCCCCACTACCTCTTTAAGCTCAAATGTCTAAACTGCTGCATAGCTAACTTTGTGCACCATGTCAATGCAGTGAGCACTGGGCTCTCCTTTGAAGCAAGCTGAAACAGCTGTGGATCTACTCCACCAGCCACGTGCATCTTAGATTCCACAGAAGACTAAGACGTTCAGCTCTTAAGTCTCCATCAGGACAGGTGCTGGGACCCTACTTCCCACTCACATCTGGAATGGGTGGGTGAACCATCTGATTCTATCTCACTGCTATGAGATCAAACATGACTTGAATACTCCAGGCCTTCTCTTCCTCTCAAGATTTGCATTTTAATTCAACAATCTTTTGGAGAATCTAAAGCCAAAGTTTGCTTTCTGCATTTCCGCACGCAATATTATGCGTACTTTTCCCTTCATGTTTCTTGTCCGAATTTAGCTAGTTAATCTCTTAAAGAATTCTCTTTTTCTTAAAATTTTTGTAGACATTTTTTTCTTTTTATTTATAGAGAAATTTCCTTCTATTCACAGTTTTGCAGCCCAGAGAGCAGATTGGGTAAAAAAAAACAAAAAAAACATAGATTTGAATTGAAGTTTACATTAGCTAAAACTAGGTTTGTGTTCAGCTCAGCTATACAGAGTTGCATGCATTAAGAAGTGTGGGGTTTGAAACCTCAGAATGGGGCTGGAATTCAAGTGCTGCCACCATGCATGTGAAGGAAGTGCTAAATGACTGCAAGCACTGAGGGATGCATCAGCTCTTCCTCCTGATGAGACGAAATGAAAATATGCTTTCTTTCTTGCATTTTCCCCATCATTTAAGGAAAATAGCTGTACCCTACGGCAAGGTTATTTTAAAGACTGGAGATAATGTATAGACAATTCGTGGAGCAGAATACCATTTGCCGCACATATCTTCTTATGGTGAGAAATCTGTGTCTCTGTTTCAGAGAAGCTGCAACATAAGTCGAAATAAGTAGACTCTTAGATACACACACGGATACATGCATACAACACACACAAACACACAAGCCCACATGTGTTCAGAGCAAAGAATGTCCTGCTTCCGGCCCAAAGAACTACAATTCTCAGAAACAGAATGGTCATCAAGAAATCTGGAATGATTGGCAAAATACCTTGCTCCACTGTCACTAGTAAAATTTTATGTATGCAAGCTCTTTAGTCAAACACCCTGTCTAAAGAGTATCTTCACACTTTCCCATAGAAAGCTGCAGCCATCCAGGCCTGAGGACTCAATATTTTGTTGTATGCAGTTCCCAGAGTAAACATCCTTCATTCTAGTTCTTCTCTACATGCAAGCCAAATCCTAAATCTTACTGTTGTCAAACGGCATGGCTGCAAATGAATATGCACAGCATGGCTTCTCTGTGCCAACTGGCACGTTGATGTAATCATTTTGCTCAGCATGGCCTCCTCCAGCCCACGGACGCCAAGCAACATTCTGCAACCAAGAGACAGGAAGCCTCCGGAGCAGGCCAAAGAGAACTGATGGAACAGACTGGACCGATCATCTAATAGGTTGCTCCTCTAAACCTCACAATGGGACACTCTTTCCTAAAGGATAAAACAACTCACAGGTCCCTGATGGAAAAGATCCTGAGCAGAGGGCAAAAAACTAGAACGCAGGAGTCACTGGGCCACATGAAACACCTACGGGAGGCAACTTCCTGTTATGAAAGCAGGAAGCATGGGCAGAGGTGGAGCTTGGCCGAGGTCCGAACGTTACTGGGCAATCATGTTCCCCTTTCATGGGAATAATAGTTACAGGAGAGAGACAGCCTCAGTTCTATCCCTTACTAAGCAGGGAAACTCAGGCAAACCATTCAGCTGATACTCTAAAATTTACTTTACCTAACTGTAAACTAGAGGGGGAAATTCTCATATTGCGTTGTAAATCAATATGGTCATGAGAAAAACATAGATAGATACACTTGGAAACTGTTAAATTTCCCAATTCCCATAAATAGAGATGTTACTTCATCCCTCTTCTTAAAACACACCACACACACACACAGGCGCGCGCACGCACGCACGCACGCACGCAGGCCTTCTCATCAGCCCAAAGGCTAGCAGGTGGAAAGGGTAACCTCTGCCAATAGTTCCCAAGCACTAACCACATAATCTTTCTGGGTTATGACACTTAAAACAAGACCTTGACATGTGTGTAACTAAACCAATTTATAGTTCATACCTAGCTAATTCCCCTCTGCCTTTCCCCTCTATTCACAGCTGAATAATGACAGCATAACTCATAATTAAGTTCAATCAAATAAATATTAACTGTGTAACAGCTGTGCACCAGGTTTACTAAGAGAGGCTATTATGGATACAGAAAGAAATACACGTTTCCTGCCTAACTTTTGCTTGACTTGTAGAATAAGGGAAATATGAAGACGAACATACAGGTTTCTTCTTCTTCTCCTTCTTCCTTTTCCTCCTCTTCCTCATCACTGTCTCCCTCTACCTCTGCATCTCTCTCACTATCTGTACCTTTCTCTCTTTCTCTCTCTCCAACACACACAAAAC
This sequence comes from Psammomys obesus, assembly GCF_907164565.1. NCBI lineage: Eukaryota > Metazoa > Chordata > Mammalia > Rodentia > Muridae > Psammomys > Psammomys obesus. The sequence continues at coordinate 8,403,478 of NW_026596064.1, forward strand.
AACAAAAGCCAAATATACTTTTTCATAGTAGTTCTGGGTCAAGTTTCTAATCAGAGAAATGAAGTTTCTAATTCTAATCTAATGCTTGTCAATATTATAATTCAATTATTTTACTAAATAACAATATCAAGTATAAAAATGCTACAAATACTGATTTGAAGCTATGATGTCAATTTAATTCCCCCCAGAATTCCTCTAATCATCACACCTCCTTCCAGATTGTTTTGTTTTTTTATTTGTACAAAAGGGCCCTGGTGTTTATTTTGCCTTGGAATATATACATATCACATATACATTAATGGATAAATATATTATGAATATATATAAATATATGTGTATATTTGTGTCTATAAATGAATACTTGGTACTTCAAAGGAAGAGCTTGCAGGACTCTTTCTGAATATGCAAGCCCATTATTAGCACTTCCTTCTCCATGTCTTCCCAGAGTACCATGTTGCCCCTTAGGCAGCACAGTCAAGTCACCCATGGTGAAGACTCAACACCAAAATGGAAGATGACGGAGAGGAGAGAAGCCAGAGATGAAGATTTCCACCACCTCCTCTCTCCCCACTGCTGTCCGCTCTTGATTTTTTTTTTTAATGGAATGAGGCATCTAAGTTGAGGCCCACTCACTGAATGCTGAAACGCAGTCATGACATGATGACAAAACTGCCCATTTGAAAATGTACTTATTTTAAAAACGCCTTCCCAAACATGTTTAAGAGTGCACAATCAATCTTAAGACTGGGTCGTCATTGTATTGGAAAGAGGTTCATAGACTGTGAAAACACACTCTTTCTTGGGGTGGATTGAAATGGCATTATTAAGCTGGGTACTTTAAGCTTCCTTGCTCCATCTCCTCAGGACTTGATGCCAGAAATTTCTCCAATGAGGCAATGTTCTCTAGAAGTCCATACAGCGTACACTTCCCCTTGACAAATGTAGAACAATTTCAATTCTGTTTAAAAAAAAAATGAAACTAAATCAAGAACTAATGAATTCCCTACTCAGATAAGGCTGGCATATGCACAGAGACCATTAGCACTGCTTCTGTTTATGTGAGCAGAGAGCTCTTTATCTGAATTAATACACGGATATTATTACACAGTTATTACCTATGTGCCCACATTTCGCTGAATACGTTTCTTAAATCATTCCCATTTTAGTCCATGCCATGGAAAACCTGCAGAATAAAACAAGGGCAGAAGGAGAGAGGGGACTTCACACACAGGATGGACCTCACACACAAGAGGGAACCTCACACACGGAGGACACCTCCCATGAACATGGGACCTCACAAGCTTAGGTATTCGTTCTGTTCCTCACCTATAAATGCTAGCAGAATCAATAAAACGATTTAAACATGATGGAGCTCAATTCTTAACCTTCTAGAAATCATTTTTCACCGTTATTATAAAATAAATGTATGCTATCTTTTTTGTCTGGAGAGAACACTAGAGAAAAATTAACTCTAGCAAAAGGGAAGTTGATGGTACACATTTTGATCAATTATATGTTTGCATAAAGTCAATATTGCACATCGTGTTAGTCTCTCATTAGGTAATATACTTTCATCATCTAAAGCCCACAGGAGACTGTTTTAAGATTCCTTGATGCTCTTCATGCTGACACCACCCTTCCACAGAACAGCACTTTAATCATGGTTCTTGTTTGGGGTTTTTGGAGGAGGTTTCTTTGTATGTTTGTTTTTTTGAGAATCTTTACTAATTTTTTTTAAATGGTCTCACTGTGACCATGGCTTGGCTAGAACTCTCCATGTAGATTAGGCTAATGTCACAGAGATCTGCCTGCCAAGTGCTGGGATAAAAGACTTGTGCCACCACGTCAGGCCACTGTCATGTTTTAATGAACACTTTCAGAGATAGTTTATGACTGTTAAAGAAGACATGTTTCAGATTGCTGTCACAGTCTCTGCCCTTCCTCTGTCAATCCCACAATACTGCTTAAGAAATACTACACGTAGGACATGACACTATTTTGTGTTTTATGCACACAAAAACACATTTAATACAAGTTCCACTATCTCAATGACCAGTTACTACCTAGGTTGCAGCCAGTGTTTTGATTGGAGATGAGGAGGCCGGATTGTTTTCCATATTTTATTACACATGCTTATGTGGATACATAGTTGAAAGTCCTAGATGTGGAATTTCTGGGCCAGAATATATGCAGTGATAAATTGGATGGATAGCTCCAAATTGCCTTCAATAATGATTTTCTCATTCCTACACTGTTAAAGTATGTTCGCATTTCCCCTGCAGCCCAGTCAACTTTAAGACCGTAAAAATGGTAGACCAAGGCCAGGCAGGGTGGTGAATAGCTGTAATTCCAGCACTTGGGTGGCTGAGTCAGAAGCATCTATCATTCACTTTCAGCTTGGGCTTCCTAACAAGACCTTGTTCCAAAAATTGTTTTAAAGGGTAGGTCAATGTGTACCTAATTTGATTTTTTTCCTTATTTATTGTGATAGAGCACATTTATGCAGGTCTAAGAGCTGTTAGACTTTTCCCTGAAATGACAATTTTATTGTATTAAGAATAAAAATGGGAAGCTTCAAGTTCAGACAATTTTAATATCCTTTCAGGGCCGATAATAAACATTATAGTCAAGTGTCAACGGTCAACGGTTTTCACAAAGGAGTATAGATCTTAGAGTATGAATGAATATCAAAGTGGAAATTTGAAAGTTGGAATCCGTATTTTCAGAAAACATACAGTCTTTTAAAAGTTGTATTTTGCAAGCATTTTGTTATCGAGTGTCAGAAGAAAAAAACTTCAGATTATAAAATATTCTTTTTTGTTTGTTTTTAAAATATTTTTATTTCAATTTTTATTAATTACACTTTATTCATTTTGTATCCCCCCATAAACCCCTCCCTCCTCCCTTCCCAATCCCACCTCCCTTCCCCCTTCTCCAAGCATGCCCTTCCCCAAGTCCACTGATATGTGAGGTCCCCCTCTCCTTCCTTCTGATCTTAGTCTATCAGATCACATCAGGAGTGGCTGCATTGTTATCTTCTGTGGCCTGGTAAGACTGCTCCCCCAACAGGGTGAGGTGATCAAAAAGCAGACAATCAGCTCATGTCAGAGGCAGTCCCTCTTCCCATAACTCTGGAACCCACTTGGACACTAAACTGTCATGAGCTACATCTGTGCAGGGGTTCTAGGTTATCTCCATGCATGGTACTTGGTTGCAGTATGAATCTCAGGAAAGACCCCTGTGCTCAGAGACTTTGGTTCTGTTGCTCTCCTTGTGGAGCTCCTGTCCTCTCCAGATCTTACTATTTCCCACTTCTTTCATAAGATTCCATGTACTCTACTCAACAGTTGCCATAAGTCTCAGCATATGCTTTGATACTCTGCAGGGCAGAGCCTTTCAGAGGCCCTCTGTGGCAGGTTCCTAACTTGTTTCCTGTTTTCTTCTTCTTCTGATGTCCATCCTCTTTGGCTTTTGGGATGGGGATTTAGCATTTTAGTCAGAGTCCTTCCTCTTGATTAGTTTCTTTAGGTGTACAGATATAAAATATTCTTAAACAGATGAAAAAGTTCAAATTCATTAGAAAATGCAAACCAAAACTACGTTGAAATTCCATCTCATCCCAGTCAGAGAGGGAGTCAATAAGAAAACAAATAACAACATATGCTGATATGTGAAAACAAACCCTTATGCAGTGTTGGTGGGGATGTAAACTAGTTTAGCTATCGTGGCAATTAGTATGGAAGCTTCTCAAACAAACGAAAGCAACACACCACAAGATAAGCAAGCAAACAAAACATACTTCTGAAAGTAGAACTACATACGACCCAGAGATCCCACTCCAGAGTATTTACATCATAGACACACTTTCATATCAATGTTTGCTATGACTCAGTATTTACTGTGCACAGTACCTAAGCTATGGAATCATCCCAGGTATCTTTTGCCAAAGCAATGGATAAACATATGATACATACATACATACATACATACATACATACATACATTCTCTTTATATGTATATGTATATATAGAGAGAGAATATACATGTATGTATGTATGTATGTATGTATGTATGTATGTATGGAGAGAGAGAGAACAGGATTATTTTCAGCCATGAAGAAGATATAAAGTTATGTGGTTTTCAAGAAACTGAATATAACTGAAGAGAATCAAACTGAGTCACTCAGGAAGACAAACATGTGTTCTCTCATTTACAAGTCAGAAACTTTATATAGACATATAAAATTACATACTTAAGGAGAAGCACAATCTTCTAGTGGAATAAAAGGGATGGAGAGGAGGAAGGTGAAGAAGAGTGGTGTTAGCAAGGTGTGTGATGGGGATGTGTTCAAAGAACATTGTCAGTACTTTCCTAAAAGTAACTCTACAAGTATAATAAAATGAATAATTTTGAAAACCAAAAACATATTAAAATATGAATAAGAATGAGAATAATGAGCAAAATGATGATTAACTGTCATGTGTTTCTGGAGTTTAGAAACCAATGTCATGAGTTGTATTTTTCAGTATATCTTGGGTTGTGCAATGAAATGTCATTGATATATTGGTTAGTAGCTTGTTTTAGAAGCTAGACGAATTTCCTGTTGACTTCATTCTGTAGTTTCTTGTTTCACAAGATCATTCTTTGCTTAGCACTGAAATGCAACAGGCAGACAAACTGTTCCGAAGGCTGGTAGATGACACTCTAAAGGCAAATTAAAATTTCTCTAATTGTTAAGGAAATGTTTAAATGCTTCCAAATGTATCACGCAATTGGTTTGTGTTCTGAATTCTAAAATCAAGATATCATATCAGTGTATTTGAAACAACTTGGTTATGTTACTTATTCAATACTCTCATTAGCTTCCCAGAAAAGTATTTCTCTACCACCAAAATCAACAGTGTTTTTCAACATTTTATTTGTATTTTTCAAGATCAAATCGGACAAATCATACTATTTAACTATATTGTGCAAACTTGAGTGCAGTTAAACACTTAATTTAAAGACTCCTGTCTAAAAAGAAGTCTAAAAATTCATTAGCTGTAGACGTTGACTTTGTTCTTTACATATCGACCACCTGTAAGAGTTGCAGGTATGCATCATTATGCATTTATAAAATTAGCCATTAATGGCATAAAGAGTGGAATGAGTTCAACATTTCACATGTGTACACGTACACATACGCATAATGTTCTTTAAAAATATCATGTCTACGTTAAATGTGAAAGTCGTCTCAAAGCACAGAAGAGTATAAGGATTGCTACCATATAAAGACAATTGCTATTTCACACCAACTTTAAAAATTACATGGTAAGAAGAGGTATAGCTATTTCAATTTTATAAAGGATGAATGTTCCTTTATAATGTGTTGGAATATAATTTCTGATATAATAAAGTGTCATTTTAACTCTTGTAATCAGCATTATCTCATGAGCATCTATCAATCAATAAGCATAGTTTAAAAACATGATTATAATGAAGAAATGTTTCACATTTTAGTGCTATCATAATAATATATTAGAGATATTTACCTACAAATACTTCCTTTACTTCTGATTATATTCCTGTGACTTTCAAGGGTATAAAATGAACAGGTGAAATGATTTGAATGTGCCCTGATAACATGAGATGGCTCAGCGAGCAAAGTTCATGCTATCGTAAGCATGATGATCTGAGTTTACATCCCCAGTACTCACGTAGAAAACCAGGTAAAGTGGCAAATACCTGAAATCTTAGCACTGCAGAGCCCTGGGCATGCTGGTTAGACAGTGTAGACTCTACATCTATCTCTTGTCTAAGAGATAGACTTAGAGATATCTAAGAGATATCTCTTGTCTAAGCTCTAAGAGATCCTATCTCAAAAGAATAGGGTGGTGAGCATTTGAGGAAGACCACCGAGATGGACCTCTCCTCCACACACCTCACCAAACTCAAATGAAAAAGAATTTTGAATGTATCAAATCATCTAAGTTTGTAGCAGTTTGGACTCCCACGAGTACAGTGTAGAAGTCTCCTTTCCTTTCCCCAACACCATTGCAAGGCAGCACACAAACATCCTTCCCCAAAACTGACATCAGAATAACACTGCCTTCGTAAAGCTGGAGTTTTCAGAAAAGTGTCTCTTCTCTAATTGAAATGTTACAAGGTAACTATCAGTCCACGTGGAGTCGTAAGAAGAAATACAGAAAGAACCTGGACACACCTCCCCATTTCAAATTTGAAGAACTTAGACACCCCATTACAGTGGACATGATCCCTTGTCTCCTTCATTGGAGCTGTGTGCAAACAGTTTGCTCAATTCTGCCTCATGTAGAGGTTCATGTGCAATCGCTATAGGCAAACTCTGAGCAGTTTTTCCATCACGAAAGTTGTTTTGTTGGATGTCCATTGTCTTGTTTTCCTCTTTTCTCCCCACTGCTCTATCCTACCACTAGTGCCCGGAAATAACTAACAGGGTCTCTCCACTTCAGAAAATGTGTCCTTTAAAAGACTGCCGCCATGGATCCACATACTCTATAATCTTCTGGGACTGGCATTTTTCACTCAGCACCATTGCTTACAGATCCATTCAAGTAGTGACGTATATTAACAGTTAATTAACAGCTTACTTTTCTTAGAAAGTGGTACATGCTTCTGGCATCTGCTCCGGGCAGACAGGCTCCTGCAGATAAAACTGCTAGAGTACACACATTTCCATTTCTTTGAAACTAAAGTCCAGGATCCAACAGAAATGTTGTATGATAATTTAATGTTTTATTTAATAAAAACTGTCAAGTTATTCACATATATATGTAAAATATGTCATATATACACAAATACATACATATATGTGTGTGAAGTCATAAAATAGATGCAATATTTTCTTTTCTACCGGAAAAATCTGATGGAACTTTTTTTACTTTCTTGCCTGCATTTTGTTTTTATGACTTTTTCATTTGGTCATTCCAGTATGTATTGAGGTGGCTAATGTTCTGTATCAACTCAACTGAAGCATAAGGTTCCCACAGGTTTGGATAAATGTCACTCTGAGTTATCTGTGAGAATAATTGTAGGTGAGATTATCTTTGAATTGGCTTACTGCCTTCCATAATGCATATTGGCTTCATCTAATCAGTCAAAGGCACAGGGCACAAAGGACGCTCTCACCTATAAGAGGACCTCATGCTTGGCTGCCTCGTGTTTGGAAATCAGATCTTTTCCTTCCTTCGCCATCATACTGAAATGCATACTCCTGTTTTTCCTGGATCTCAGACTTGCTAACATTTAAGCCAGAACTGGATAGTTGAGCCTTGAACTTGACTAACACCTAGGGTTAACTCCTACACCTTCAGTACTGACTGCTGATTTAGGCCTGTGTCAGCTTCCATTTTACTGTCTTTGTGCCTCTCTGTCTCTTGGTCATCTATCTGTCTCTCTCTTCGTGTGTGTGTGTGTGTGTGTGTGTCTCACTGTGTCTCTAACACACACACATACACACACAAACACACACAGCTGGTTCTGTTTCTTTGGAAAGAACTTAAGCTGTGAGTGAGAAGAATAATTTTATTGCCTTTATCGGTCACTCACTGCAGAACTAAGAACCAGAGGCTGAGATTTTTCTTGACACTAATTTGATGAATGATCTCGAGTGAATTATTTTATCTCTCTGGGGCATGGTTTTTATAAATCAGAAATGCTTTAATGATCCTTTTAATTTTAACTGGATGAGAATGTACATATAGATTTCCAAGGCTGATTAGGAAAAATTAGAACCTAGGCAGAATTTATTAATTATTTCCAACAGAAAAAGAATTAATTTGCTCTCTGAGTAAGGAACAGCCTTTCTGGAGAGCTAGAAAAGCCCCTGAATATACTACATTTAAAAAAAGGAACCTAATTCATATGTCAAGAGGACTTACTTAATCTAAAATGAACTCCAGGGACATCTTTACAAATACATTTATTTAATTTTTATAATGTGTCGTGTGTGTCTGTGCATGTCTATGTGTGGACAGGCACATAAATACAGGTGCCCAGAGAAACCAAACAGGATATCAGATCCTCAAAAGCTTAGAGTTACAGGTGGTTGTGAGCCACTCAACATGGGTGCTGAGAACCAAATTTGGGTCATCTCTAATGGTAGTATGCACTCTTAAATGTTGAGCCATCTCTGAGCCTTCCTTTTGTCCTACAGGGCAGTAGTGATCACCTACCCATCACAATGATAATCATATGAAATGAAAATCACTTTTTCTCTAAATAATTTGTAATACTGGTAGCTATTACTAATTAGGTTCCAGAAGTGCATCATAGAATTTTGAGAAACACACTTTGATCTCAAAGAAAGCCAAACTTCAAATGTGCGATCAGAAGGTGTTTAATCTTTACATAAACTTTTAACTGTTTGCGCTTCTATGAGGGCTGAAAAGACAATAAGTTATCTGCATCACATGCCTCTTTGCATCACAAGTTCCTCTTTGGGAATGATGTGATGATCAACTTGTCATATTAGGTTTGACAGCATCCCAGCTCACAAAGATGCAAAAGCAAGTGATGGAGAGGAGACAATAAGACCAGCTGTTGAAGCCCTGGGCCGCTATTGTAATACAGTCCATGTAGATTACCAGCTTAGAATAACATGAGGGGCCTTGATAGAAGCACATATTTCCAAGATCCATCCCTGACTGTTAAACACAGGTTTATAGGGCAGAACCTAGGAACATGAATTTTCCAAAGCCCCCTTACCCAAGCAACTCTTATGAGCAATCCAGTGCTGGGACTTGTCTGACATTTGGGAAATACTGATAAAAATCGACATTACATTCTAAGACAGAAAAGGGACAAACAAAGAATTTTTTAGAAATGTGCCAATATCATGTTCCCAATAACCAAATATATCCCTTCCCAGCCTCCCTGAATGTGACATGTGTAAGGTCTAGGCTGGTTCCAAACTTCTCCTTTGTCCTTCTGTCTTACAGAGGAAAGCAGGGTTCTATTCCATGCCCACAGACTTATTTCCAACTCTTGCTTCCCTCCCCCCTTCTGCAAGCTTTATCTTGTGAGACAGCTTACTCAGCTGGCTGCCATCCTGATCACTGAATCAAGTCCTCACTGTAGCCCATCCCGACCTCTCCCTTGCCTGCAATGTTACCCACTTTCCCTCCTACATTCACTTAACAGAGATCATCTTGTGTCAATCTACCTCACGGTCCAATGTCCTCCAGCCATTTTCTGGTCATGATTTACTCTCTGATCCCCTTTTCTGAGGGAAAAAAAAAACAAGCCCTATCCCCAAACCTCAGGCTGATGACTGGGTTCTGCTACTCTGATGAAACTGTTCAGATTTCCAAGTTCATTCTACCCGAAAGATTGTATCACTACATCGAGCCCAAGTGTTAGAAGAGAATTCCACGTCAACCAGCCTGCCACCCCTGACCTCCCACGGCGACTGCCTAACTCCATGTGCGCACACCATGTGGTCACCAGACCGAGCTCTCTCTATGCACCCATTCATGAACAATTTTCCTGACTCCGAGCATATCTAGTGGAGGACACTTTGGCTTCCTCAGTCCTACCACATCTTACCCAAACAAGCGTTTTCATGTAGCTAAAATGTGAGCCCTGACAAACTACACACTTTATCCACTCTTCATCCACCAAGTCATGACCTGACGTGCCACATTGGTGACAAGGGGCAGACCAAATGGTATATTTACTTATCACGGCATTTCTAGATGCAAGATCAGTAGAAGAGAAACTGCTAAGTGCAAGAGAGCAGAAGGATTTAAGATGAATTATGGAATGCCAGCCTACAAAGTCATTCCATAGATACAGAGCTGGGAAGGTAGTTCAATGGGTGTACTGCAGGCTATGGAAGCATGAGGACCTGCTTTCAGACCCTCAATACCATGTCAGGCCTGTTGGCACACTCCTGTCACCCCAGTGCTGAGGATCAGGGACAGGTGGATCCCAAGGAGCTGGCAGGCTAGCCAGTCTAGCCACAACAGACAGTTTCAACTTCAGTGAGAGATCATGTCTCAAAACATAAAGTGGAGAGCAATAGAGAGGACACCCAATGTCAATCTTCAGTTGGGGTGTGTCCACCACCTTCCTGCATACATCACTCACACACACACACACACACACACACACACACACACACACACACACACACACAATTTCTGGAGTATTTGAGGGCTAATGACGGGCAAGGAGAAGCTGGGATCTTGTCATATCATGTGAGCCATCCACCCAACGAGCAGAATCTTAACATCTCTGGAGTTCAGCCCCAGTGAACATCTAGTCCCAGTACTCACTTGTGTTACAACCAGCCTGATCCATTTCAGCATCTATGTTGTGAAAGATCGCAGCACACAGTTCCCTCAGGAGAGCAATAGGAACAAATTAGCCAATATTTACCTCACCAAATCATCTGAAAGTGAGTTGAGCTGAATGGCTTCACATGTCTATTTCCCCGGGGATGCTAGATTGCATTTACTACAAGGTACAAGGGGTTCCTTCTCGTTGAGAAGTTGCGACTTTCCTGGGAAAAGGCGAGCATCAGCAGAAAAGCAGAGCCTGTCTTCAGACTCCACTTTGACGTTTAGCTGAAAACACATAGTTTTCTTTACTAAGGCATCACACAGGGAGCTTTTACTTGCCTATGAGGGGAAAAAAAGATTCTGAATAATGAAAGACATCAGCAGGAATCTGGCAAAAGCGCTCTATTTTACCCCCAATAAGTAAATACCAGTTACATTTTGTTTTCAAGAACCAGGATGTTAAAATAATAAGATTAGACGGTTGTATTGATTCTTCCTTGGTATGTTCTCCCATGGCATGGCAGGCCTAAGGCCGGAATGCTTTCTCTCCTGCCCAGTCCCTTCTTAGACACTATTAAGCATTTCAGCATCCTAGAAATTCTTTTACAATTATAGACACTTGCAGGGCACTCTGTAACTCATCAAGTCTCTTCTTAATAATTCTAGTTACTTTAGTTCTCAACAACACTCATCCCTTTCATAAAATGAGGGAAAATAAGGTTTGAAAACTTAGGCATTTCCCAGGACTACCATGACAAATACCACAAACTGGACACCTTACAACAACAATAACATATTCTAACCCAGTTATAGGAAACAAAGTGTTGGCAGAGTTGGTTCCTCCTACAGCAGTGGTTTTCAGCCTGTGGGTCATGACCCCTTTGGGAGTTGCATATCATATGTCTGCATATCAGATATGCAGATTATAATTCATAACAGGAGCAAAATTACAACTTATGAAGTAGAGACACAATAATTTTGTCGTTGAAGTTGCCACAATATGAGGAACTGTATTTAAGGGTCTCAGTTAGGAGGGTATGTATATGTACCACTGTCCTAGAAGCTCTGAAGAATTTGTTCTGTACCCAGTTTCTGGCTTCTGGAAATTACTGCACATTTCTGGTGTCCTTGGCTTGCAGGTACGTCACTCCAATCTTTGCCTTCATCTTCACATTGTTCTCTCTGTGTCCTTTTCTTGCAAGTGCACCAGTGAATGAATTGAGAGCTAATGCCAACCCAGTGAGGTAAACCCTTATCCCAAATAAGGTCACGTGTTTCGGTTATGAGTGAATATGAATTTTGTGAGACCAAAACACACTTCTAGAGAAAAGTATATAAATTTCATGTTATCCAATGGATGATCAGTCATGGAATGGAGACTCAAATTCAGATTTTTCTAACTCTTATCTAAATCACATCATAGATTGGATCCTCTGGGTATATGCTGGCATCATTCTACCTCACCTTGGGAGAGAGTCTCTGTTTTACTCACTGGCTTCCAAGTTAGAACAGTTAGCACAGAATTAAACATGGTGGCTGTTACCTATGGCAACAGGCAATAGTCATTGTCAGTAGCTTCTCTTACATCCCAGCTTCATCCCTGCACCCATACATTGGACCAATAAACCAAAGGATTATCTAAGTCTGTTTTCATCTACATTAGGATACTTCATATTCTTGTTTCTTAACCTACAGTGACTTTCATTCAGTCCACATGTGCATACTCAAAATTTAAGTATAAATTCATGTCTGAAGGCCCAGGGAAGATACAAATGCCATCACCCCACTTCCTGTTCTACTTCTTTATCCTGAGTCTAATCAACACCTAATTTTTGTCATAGTTCATTCTTCCCCTTTCCTCTCTCTCTTTCTCTCTTTACTTCTTTTTCTAATCCCCTTATCTTCTTCCCCACCCTCTTTTCCTTCTATGAATTTATACATATATACATTTTTAATATTTGAATAATGGGCCAGTACTAAACATGCATGGGCTTTTATAATCACTGCTCCCGAAACAACACAACACAGTGCAACTATTTACAGCACATTTAGATTGTAGGAAGCATTCTAAGTAGCCGGAAGACTATACAAAACATAGAGGCGTATTATGTACCATGCCATCTTATACCAGGGCTTTTTGGGTATCTAATGATGTGGGTATCTGTATAAGTCCTGGAACTGATGACTCGTGAATGCTGGGGGCAACACAGTTAAATACATACATATATTCATATGCATTCTCAAACATAGAAACAATGTCATAGGAAGGGTCATAGCTTTCCACTTCTGAGTGTCTGTTGAGGAAACTTTATGAGGACGATGCCTAATCATTGATAAATGATAACATACGTTTAAATAAGTTGAGATGTCTTCGGCACATTGAAATATTTACAAAGAAAAACATTATAAAGATTTAAAAGAATAACTGATTTTAAATATAAGCCCACAGTTGAATAAAGGAGTGTGTGTGTAAGCATGCACGCTCCATATTGAGTGTCTTCATCGGTCACTTCTGCACCTTATTCTGTTCGAGACACTTTCTCTTTTGAGCAGTGTTTCTCAGACTTCCTAATGTTGTGACCCTTGAATACAGTTCCTCACGTTGTGGTGACCCCCAACCATAAATTATTTTCTCTACTGCTTCATAATTGTGATTTTGCTACAGCTATGAATCATAATGTAAAGTTCTGTGTATTCTTATGGTGTTAGGCAACACCTTACAAAAGGGTCATTCACTATCCAAAGGGGTCGAGACCCACAGGTTGAGAACCTTTGCTTTAGCCCTAGTATTCAGGCCCTGGCTAAGCTGGCTGTTTAGCCAGACCCAGGTCCCCAGGGTCTTCTGTCTCTGCCTCTGTGGTGCTGGCGGTATTGACAGGGGCAGATATGCAGCTTTTACAGCGATGCTTGAGGCCTTGTACTTGCACACTGAGCACTTTACTGATGGACTCATCTTATTGCTGACAATTATCTCTTAAATGACATTATCTATTACTACAGCCACAGTAATTACAAAATGTCCTCATAGTCTAAAACACCAATCAAATGGTTTGTTTTTACGAGATTTTAAAACAAAGTGCCTGTTCCCATGTTTCAGTGTGTTTGAATTTTCCTCATTAATTGTTTCAAAAGTTTATTCATTCTTTTTCCAAGATATTTTAATCAAAATATAATTATAATAGTTTCCTTTTTTTCTTTCTCCCTCTAACCCTTGGCAAATTAATAGCCTCTTTATTGTTATTATTATTAATGTCTCTCTGTGTGTATTTGAGCAGAAGTATATAACACAACCTGATGAGTCTGTTTTTGTTGAACATAATTTCAAGTGTTTTTTTTTCTGACTCTTCCTCTAAACTAAGCCTTCTCATGTTGAGGAAAGATCTTTGTGAGGCTCAGACTGAGAAAGAGCCAGAGAGACAGAGACAGAGAGAGAGAGAGAGAGAGAGAGACTGTAAAACACACTAAATCATTAAAATCCTCATGCAATTATATACAAGTTTTATTATGTATGTATGAATGCTTATGTTTGATAGAGCCTTACCTCTTTATTTAGGTGCAACCTAATAAAGCCCTGTGAATTTTGACATGCAGTTCTATAAACCTCGGTATCTTGGAGTTGAATCCCTTACATGTCTCAGAAACCTAATGTTACTAGAACTAAATGTATTTTTATAATTGTTTGACACTGTAGATACACTAAGTCAGCAACAAAAGAGAATGATGTTTGTTTTATATAATTTGAGCAAATAAAAATTGATTCTTTAAATTTTTGTTACACTTTGTTTTGTTTTGTTTTGATTTGTGTACTGGGAGCTTGTTTGTTGGAAGTAGAACACCATTCTTACCAAATCTTAGTGCCGAATTGGTGGCTTCTCCACAGAACTTATATAGAGAAATCTGGATAAGATGTAGAATTGACCCAGTTTTAATTGATGGCATCACACAATCCCACAGCAAGACCTTAAAAGACATTTAGTCATCAAGTTTTAATTTGTCATTGTCAATAGCCAAGTGTACTACATATTTGACTCTTGAGTTTCCAAACATCATACTTCTCTCTGTTCATGAATTAAGCCAAGTGTTAGTAGCTATGGAACAGTGCACTGTGGGATACTTTAGGACTGAGCCTGGGAGCTCAAGGAGCTCAAGGATGAACAGCATCTACCTTTCACATGTTCAAATGCCACAAGTGACCAGTGAGCACTATATTAGACAAGATAGAAGCAGAACATTTTCACTATTGTAGGGTGTTCTCCCAGGCAGAATGGCTAGTAATTAAAAATCAATACAAAGCACCCACATTTCATCATGTTGAAATGTGCTAAACCCTTAGCAAATGGGTTCATAAATATTCTGGGGCAACGTGTCACTTTTTATTTCTTTTGTTCCCTATGAATCATGAACTGGTCTTCTATAAAAATGTGTGGTCATGTGGCATGTATGTGAGTGTATGTTTAAGAGGGAGAGAGAGAGAGAGAGAAAGAGTGCCATTAGCTACTTTACCCATTGAGGTTTTCTCTGCCAAAATGTGACTTAGACTTAGCTATGGTGATTTCATGGGACTTTGTACTAATGACTCAGGTTCTAGCAAAATTACAAAGATATCATCAACTGGGCCTATTCCAAAAGTTTGTACTCATGTAATTATAAACTAAAGGCAGTAATTGAAACTACGACATATCCTGGCTGGCCATGGTGCTAGGGAGGCAAGCAAGGACACAGATACCAGCAGTGAAGAGAAGGTTACTGAGGAGGATCAGAGAAATAAGGCAGAGGCTGATTAATGCACAGAATTGTCTGAGAAACCACCTTTCACCCGATTATCACAGGCAGTCAGCCCATGTAAGAAACGGATAACTGAGGACACCGTTGATAAACAGCTGCTTCTTTTAGTCTTCCCATTGCAGCTCGCTTGCCCCTGATCCTCTGAAAAAAGCAATAGCTGTCTTGCTACAATGCTGACAATGCTTTTGGCTGGCTCTGTAATGACACTTCCGTGGGTGCCAAGTTCCTACCGCTTTCTTCTGAGGCTCTCTTGGCCACCAGTGTTCAGGCCTCCTGGCATTTCTCTTAACGCTTTCACTTCGATTTCTTGTTGGTTTAAATACAACTGTAAATGCTCAGAGGAAGGCCACAACACTGTCCTAATTCTTGTGGCTCTTGACAAGTTCTAGCATGGGGTCCTAAATCTTTAGGTGCCGTTATCCACATGTGAACATTGCATTCTGGCTCTGGATCCTGGTTATCTGCTTTGCCTCCTCTCTGCAACTGCAACTTGCTAACTGTACCCTCCAGGGAGTGGACACCTTTGCTCTAAATTGGTTTCTTCCTACTCATAAGGGGCACCGATTGTATGCTTTTAAATCGCGTTCTAGTCTAGAGTCTAACGCAATGTAAATATTCATGATATTAATAAGTATTGTTGGGAATGCTAAATAAACAATGATTAAGCTTACCTACTAAGGTCATCCTGTTCTCGATCATGGGGATTTTAGAGATGAGAGAGACCTTAAACAAACATCCTAAACATCAAGACCTTGAGATGTGCAGAGGGGAGAGCTTTTGCTGGTGACAGGGGCTGGAATGAATTCCTCAGTGGAAGGCTTTCCAGCTCACCTCATTTTTCTATGACACTCTGAGGCACACAGCTGTTGGCTTTGTGCGGTGGCCAGCTGCCAGACTGTTGTACCAACTACACTAAAGCTAGAAGTATGTATGGACTGGGTCCTGCCATACTGTCAGTGGTAAACCATGACCACAACATCCTTGAATGCCGGCCTTTCAGATACGCAGCTTCACGTCACACAGAGTATTAAGGACACTGTCGTCTTTCGCAGTAGCAGATCGAAGAGTGAGCATTAGCACATCAACACAATTCCACATCCCTACCCAAGCACTTATTCTTTCTCAGCTATTTTGTTGCTAACCAATGTATAGGTATGCTCACATACAGCATTCTATCTGTCTCCATACATGTATGTTATATATAAACAGATTGCACAGTATGCTGTATGTGTTTTATGTTGTGCAGTACCTGAAAGCTTTTGACACTTGCTTCTGAAACTATTTCTGGGGGTCGGTACTACGAAATTTCCACAGCGGAAGAAAAATTAAGCACTGAAACGGGCATTTTCTTTCTTTTTTTTTTTTTTTAAAAAAAAAATTTATTTAACTTTTATTAATTACACTTTATTCATGAAATGGGCATTTTCAAACCTCTACCTTCTGAACTAGAAAGTGCTAACACAGCAAACCTGGTAAGGCACGTCCGGCTCTGCCTGGAGGCTCTGCCCGGGATCCTTTGCACTCAGGTAAGCATATCGTAGCTCTTCTTAGTTCAGCTACACATACGTGACTAGACAATTCCAGAGGCACTGGCAGGAAAATCTGGTTACCGATAGTGCTTAGCAGGGAGTGAAATACTGAGAAAATTTATGGCAGGTAACTTGCCAAAGACTCTGGAAGCAGCATCAAAATATGTACCTTCCAGGTGCTATTTATTGAATGACTCCCCCCGCCCTGGCCCCCCCTTTTTTTTTATTTGACAACACTTCTGTAGTCCAGAAGCCTCAAGAATTATACCTGTCCTAGAACCTGCAATTATAATCCCCAGGGAGTGTTTTTAGAAGGGTGTGTATGTGTGCAACAAAGAGAGAGACAGAAACAGAGAGAAAAATAGAGACAGATCAGCTTTAATTGAGATGCAACATCACTGAAGGAAGTACTGCAAACAATCTTCTAGGTTGCTAAATGACAAATTTTTTAAACTACAGAACTCTTTAGATGCACACTTGAAAAGAATCTTGAAATGCGTAAGAGAAAGAAATTACAAATATACTCTGTAAGCGTGAATGCTGCCATGTGTATTGGAAAATAATTATTGGTAAAAACATTGATATATTTGTCATTAGCCCTAGATTTCTGGGAGCAGCATTTGAAAATCAACAATATAATCATTTTTACCAGAGCCTTGAGATTTGGGGAGGGGAAAAACTTGCTAAGAAAGAGAAGTAGTCTAAGAGAGGTAACTTGCCCACAATCCCATGTTTTTTGTTTTTTGTTTTTCACTAGAAAATATTGCTTACTTTCACAGTTTTGTAAGTAGGAATGAAATGGCTTCACATCTTATAATCATATGCTCTTCTGGACTAAGTTGTATGTTGTGGAAGCAGTCCTTAAGCTCAGTATCCAAAGGCTTTAGCTTACCTCACAATGTTGACCAACATAAAAGGTCAATTACAACTGTGAAATACATAGTTTTTCATACTGCAAGACATCATTTAACAACCCTAAAGTTCTCAAAATTATTAAATCACCTTATCTTAGCTGGAAAAGCAGTACCTTATTCTGTTTGTACTTCGACAAAATTACTTCGACAAAAGTACTAGTAAGTTGTGTGAGGCTTTCACAGAAAGAGCAGCATCTGGGTAACTAATGATCTTGTGTGGGGGAGGAAGGAGGGGAAAAGTTCATTAAAATGTTACCTGTGGCTTTGCACACCCTGTAAGTAAAGTTAAATGCAGAATTACCGTCATTGTATCCTAATGACGAGGTGCCTACTGGGAAATATTGGAGGAAATAATAAACAATTATAGCTCTTAGCATTGTATAATACATTTTATTCAAAGCTTTAAAAGTTCTTCAGAAGTATTGAATAATTGAGTTTAGCCACATGCCACAAAGTAGGCATCATTTATTGTAGTATGAGCTACAACCCATGTTAGTGGAAGTATTTGGATAAGAAAAATTACAATGGAATACATCATTTGCAGATCCACTGGGAAGGGCAGGGTAACAGGGCTACTCTTGGGAGGTCCTGAAAAATTAATGTCCATTCAAAATACCTAATTTAATAGTGAGAAATTTGAGAATCAAGGGAAATCTAAACCATCAAGACACACACATCAGCCTTTAGCAATCAATGCACTTAAAACTTCTGTATGGAAACAGAAGCCCTAGTAAACATTTCACAAGGAGCTTACACAAAAGAAGTCTTTGCAAACAATGTGTATGGTGCAGGGCTAACATACAAAATTTATAAAGGGCTCATACAAGTTAATAAGGGAAAAACAATTCACTTTAAAATGGGCAAAGAACCAAACTAGACTTTGTCTAAGAAGAATATGCCAACAGCCAAGAGCTACATGAAGAGGTGTTCAACATTCTTACTCATCAAAGAAGGTCAGGTCAAAACCACAGTAACATATCACCTCCCATCAACTAAAAATTAACAAAGGCTAATAAATAATAAGTGTTGTCAAGGATGTGAGAAAAGAGAAACCTGAACACTCTTGGGAACAATGTATATTGGCAAAGCCATTACAGAAAACAGCAAGGAAGTTCATAAGGAAATTTAAAATTGAACCTTCATAAAACCCAGTAAGCCTGCTTTTGGATATATGTCTAAAGAAAATAAAATGTCTATATTGTAAAGAAATCTGCACTCCCTTGTGTATTTGGTAGTCACAATAGCCAAGATAGGAAAACAACCCAAGAATCTGTTGGTACATAAGTGGGTACAGAAATTGCAGCTTAGACTTATCTGTAACCGGGTCATACATCCTTTAAAAGGAGAGTCTGCCATTTGCTACAACCTAAATGGAAACTGAGAAAAATAAACTGGTACAAGCCAAACAGAGAAAGAACCAGGCTTCACGATGCTTGTGTTTTGGAATTATGTGGGATTGTTTATTTGTTTTCAAATGCTAATTATACAGAAATAGAGAATGCACGTGATGATTACCAAGTATAGGGAGGAGGAGCAGGACTGGGAAGGATCTGCCATGAGTTATAAGGGAGTAGACAGAACAGTGAATAGAAAGAAGAATGAATCTAGAGATCTGATGCTTAATCCGGAAACACTTTAACAAAATTCTATTGAGCTTGAGAATCTTCCTAAATGAAAAGATTTAGATCCTTTCAGCACTCTCAATGCTCAAAACTAACAGCTGATGCAAAAAAAAAAAAAAAAATCGTCAATTTTCAGCCATTTTGTTATTTTTATGTAACCTAAAGGCTGTGTTTGTTTTAAATACACATAATAAGAATTCTCTTTAAACATTTCAGGGGAGGCAAGACTGTTCAGTATGTAAAAGGGGGCTGTGAAGGCTCCTCTGGGATCATCAAAAGTCATTTCTCTTGATTTCAGGAGGCTATGAGAAGACAGTAAGTCTCTCGCTGTCACAGGCAATGTGGTAGTCACCTTCATAGTCATGCCAGTCTTGTTCAGAACAGGTGAAAAACAGGGGTAAACACAAATTTTGGCTGGCAGAGGCTTAGTTTACCCCATGAAAATTTGAACTAAATTAGTGGTTCAAATCTAGTGTGTAGCTTCTCTTTTATGGCTAAAGTTGGAAGTAATTTAAAAAGATTTAAACAATAGGAAAATTATCAAAAGAATGCTGTTTGGGAGTAAGGGCAGGCCAGGGCCTCACTACATAGCTTGGGTTTGTCTGAAAGTCATTATATAGCCCAGGTTTGTCCCAAATTCAACTTACCTGTGCCCCAGATTCCCAAATGATAGGATTAAGAGCATATGCTACCACATATGGCAAGAATAGCATTTTTGCTAAGTGAAAATTATATAATAATTAAATTTCAGTGCCAATAGATGGCTTTATTTAAATAACATGATGTCCACGTGTCTGCTTACTGCCTTGAGTGACTTTCATGCTGCAGTAAGACTGAAAAATGGCACAAAACACAACCAGAGCCCCAAACCTGGTCTTTTATTATCTGATTCCTTACAGAAAAACTTGCCAATTTCTCTTCTCACTGATACATCTCAGAGATGTATAATCTATATGTGTGTGAATGCATTATTTTTCTTCATGATTTGATTCATATCCATGTCGTTTTTACATCTACAAGCTTATCAGACTATTTCATTAATGTATCAAATGTCCTTGAATTTTTCTTTACTCATCAACAATAAATGTCTCTTTTACAAATCATATTTAAACAGATATTTACTATCTCATAATATTTTCAAGGCTATTATTTCAGTAATGTCTCACAAAAAGCCATTTGAGGTAGACCTAAGAAGATTTACTAGTATGCATTACAGAAAGAGAAACCGAGGATCAGGGAAATTAAGAAATTTTTCTAGGAGCAGAGTTGCCTGAGCAAATCATTCCTCTCTCCCAAATCCAGAACCCAGGTGGTCCTGAAAGAATAGCACTCTTCCTGAAGGTTACAAATTGATGAAATTAGTAAATCAGTATTACTCTAATATCAAAACCATGTATAGATACAGAAACAAAACAAAAATTATGGGCCAATATGCATCATTAACACAGATGTAAAAATCCTCAATAAAATACTTGAAAAAACAAATATAGGTATATATCAAAAAGATCACTCACCAAGATTGATTTGGCTCTATTCAAGAGATGCAGCGATGGTTCAACATGTGAAAATTAATAAATGTAATAAATAATATAAATAGACTTAAAAATAAATGTCACATGACAAAAATCCAACTTGCCTTCATGATAAAAGTCCTAGAGAGAGTGGGACTAGAGGGAACATACTGAACATAATAAATGCTACATATGACAAACCCACATCCATTGTTATCCAAAGAAAAGCTCAAAGTAATCTATTTAAAACCAGGAACAAGACAAGGATGGCCACTATCTTCACTCCCTTTCAATTTAGTGTTAGAAGCACTCTAGCTAGAACAATAGGCAAAAGAAAGAAATTAAAGGAATAGGAATAAGAAAAACAAGAAATCAAGACTTATCCCTCTTTGCAGACAGTATGATATTACAATAAGAAATCCAAAAATTCCACCAGAAAACTTTCAGAACTAACTGATTTCATCAATGTGGCAGGATACAAAGACAATTCATGAAAACCAGTAGCCTTTCTATGCAACAAATAACAGCCACACTCAGAAAGAGATAATGGATAATTTGAATAAAGCCTCAAAGAAAATAAACATTCAGGAGTAAATATGACCACTGAGGTGAAAGACTTCTACAATGAAAACTGTTCATCTCTGAAGATATTGAGAAAGACACTAGCGAATAGAAATACCTCCCATGCTCATTGATTGGAAATTTAATGTTGCAAAAATTATCTTTCTACCAAAAGCAATTTAGAGATTCAGTGGAATTCCAATCAAAATCCTCACAACTTCTTCAGAGAAACAGTAATTTTAAAAATCACCAAATTCATATGAAACCATAAGAGACCCCATAGAGTCAAAGCAATCTTGAGGGAAGAGAATAATGCTAATGGGATCACTAATCCAGATTTCAAGAAATGGGTCACATACAACTAGGTAGGTAGAAGCATTAAGAAGAGCTCAGAACAGCAAAGATGATGAGAGAGCACAAGGGCTTAACCAATGTCAGTGTCAGTAAAAATATAAAACACATTTAATTCACAATCACCTGTTACCTTGTGACCTATGAGACATGATGGGCTAAAGAAGAAAAAAGATTGTGAGCTGCTGCTCAGGTTTCTGCTTGGGTAACGAGAAAGGCATTGGTGCCTTTTAACAGGACAAGTGGAGGCAAGGTTGGGAAGAGATGTCGATAAGGCCAGTTTTAGAACTGCTGACTCTGGCATTTTGTGGGAACATTCAGATTGAGATGTCAAGACAGCAGCCCACACCAGAATGGAGTGTCATCCTGCAAGGAAGATGCCAGGCAGGGAGCCATCGGAAAGCAGGTGGTAACTAAAGCCCATTGTTGATCCAATAAATATTTATCGAACACCTATTGTGTGCCAGAGATTGTTTTAGATAATAGGGGCATGGCAGAAACAAAACAGATTTTATAAAATCCAGTCCTCTTGGAGCTAACAGTCTAATGGAAGGTATATTCTGGAGTGTACACAGTTACAAATTGTGCCAGTGCCAGAGAGAAATAGCACCAAGTGCTACAAACATGGACAACAGAGAACATATCTTTACTGAAAGACAGTGGGCTTCACTGAGACATTGTAACAAGCTAACTAAAGAACTCTCCAGGGGAAGATTCCATGTGTGAAGAAGCTGGAAGGAGAAAGAGTTCCCTTTCACGTCCCTGAAATGGGTCTGCATGATTGTAACTTAACAGATGAAACCTGGACAAAAGAGCTTTGCATTCACGAAAATTCTCCTGCAGTAGCAATCCATCAGTCAGTCGTTGTATGCGGACTATAGAAACCGACAATTTGTAAAAGGAGTAGGGGAAGAAAATCCTAAATGAGAAATCCAGATTTTGATCATGCCTAGCACAGTATAATTCAATGTATGAGCCCTTCCTGTCCATCAGCACAAAGAACGGCATGATTATAAGTGGCCAATTTATCCACCAGGCATGAGCTCTTCAGGGAAATTGGAAGGGGGTGTATAGGGTGTATATACTTTGCTGTGAATAAGGATCTCATGGAAAGAGCAGACAAAATGAGGACAATGAAATGTCATCCAGACACAAATGGAAGTGAGACACAGGTGTAGACAGCAACTTGAGGGGTCAGCAGAACATACCCAGAAGAAGAAGCCAGATTCAAAAGCCATGGGTAGGATTCTGCCAAAGAGGAGCGTCCATGAGAGGGGAAGTTTAACGGTACCAGGGGCTGGATTTGGGAGGGGGAATAACGGTAACAGACACATGGTCTTCTTCTACAGTACAGAAATGTCTGGAAATTGATAATTGCCATGATATAAACATATGAATATCCTAAAATTCACAGAAATGTAGTTTTATATGTTAATTACATATTAATAAACTTTAAAAGTGTTTTTAATGTCATGGTCCATCTCTTTACTAGCCACAATAGGACACAGTGATGGGAAGAGGGTTTAGATTGCTAGACGTCATAATTTTTTTTTTCTAAAGCCGGAATTTTCTTAAATGTATTAATGACTTGGAAAACTCAGCTCCATGAAGACAATTCTTCTACCTAAAAGGAGACCATCACAAAAGCACATGAACAGTTTGGCATTTTATGGGTCTCAAGATACAAATTTAATGCTGACATTTGTGCTATAAAGTGTGCAGGACGCAGATGTAACTCCATTTCACATAGGGGCAAGGTATAGCTGGGCAAGGGAGGCCATGCTCTGCAGGTTTCTACTGCTAGTAGCTGGCGTATCTAGGGTTTATATCAACTCAAGTCTCCTGACGCCAAGTCCAGAACTTTCCTATATAATACAAGATAGTGCAACTATGGTAGTTTTTATTGCCCTAGGATTTTTTTTAAAGCACAAATGTAAAACAAAGCAAAGGGAAATAAATAACAAAATGTCCATTATATTAAAAACTGGCTGATAGAGTCAAAAGTGATTTTGTTTTTTATGTTATTAATTAAAGTATAATTATATGATTCACCCTTCTTTTTTTCCCTCCAACTCTTTTCATGCCCCTACTCTCAACTTGATAGCTTCTTCTCCTCCTCCTCCTGTTGCTTCTTCTTCTTTTACAATTTATTCACTTTATATCCTGATTTTAGTCCTCTCCCTCATCTCCTCCAGGTTCTACCCTCTCTTTCTCTTTTCCTCCATCCCCTTCCCCTAGTTTACTGAAAGGGGAGTCCTCCTTTCTTACTATCTGACCCTATCCTATCAAGGCTTATCAGGACTGCCATTATATCCTCATCCTCTCTGGGCTGGCAAGGTCACCCTGCCAGGGGTAAGTGATCAGAGATAGCCCCTCCTCCCCTTACTAGGAAACCCACATGGAGACTGAGCTGCCATGGGCTACATCTGAGCAGGAGTCTATATACTCTCCATGATAGCTTCTTTTTCTTTGATTCTTATTGTTACAAACATGTATTTGTGCGGATGGTTACGAATGCACAAATATATGTAAATACAACCTACTGAGTCCATTTTTCCTGTTTGTGTTTATATAGTTTCAAAACTGACACCTTTACATCAGATAAACAATTTAAGAGGCTTAACCCTGGATGGGGCTAATTTTCCTTCTCCCAGAAGTCATTAGTTAACTGTAGTTTTTAAAAACAAGATCACAGAAGAAACCCCACACTAAGGGAAGACACACCATACAGATACAAGAAGCACACAGAACACGCACTAGACAAAAACAGAAAAGAAATTCCACAAAGCATAGCATAGTTAAAACACTGAAGTGATTTACTCTGAAATCATATTTGACCATGTTGGCAATTTAGATTCTGTTGTTACTTTTGAAAATCAAGTCATTAAAGTCCTTAGATTCATGAGATGAATGTCTTATTCCACAATGAAATCTCAACTCTCCAGGTTCATACAGGGACAATAACACATAGTACTCTCCTGTTTGTTTGTTTGTTTGTTTGTTTTGCTATGCTGGGGATTGAACCCAGAGCATTCCATATGCCAAGCAGATGCTCTGCCACTAAAGTACAGCCCCTGCCCAGCAATTTTTTTTAACCTTTTAGAAGTGAAAATTCCCACAGTGGTGAGTATAAAAAAATAGCTGGGCAGTGGTATCACACGCCTTTAATCCCAATACTCCAGAGGCAGAGGCAGGCAGATTGCTGTGAGTTCGAGGACAACCTGGTCTATAAAGCAAGTTCAGGACAGCTCAGGTTACACAAAGTAAACTTGTCTTGAAAAAGAAACAAACAATTAACCCTATCCAGAGCGGGTGAGATGGTTTAGTGGGTAAAGCCACTTTAGGTAATGAGGCTTTGCCACGAAGCCTCATTACCTAAATTCAATCTCCTAAACCCACATGGTGGAAACCAACTCCCACAAGTTGCCCTTTGACCTCCACACTTGCATCATGGCCAGACTCATGTATACAGATGATGTAGTTAAACATCAAAAATTAAGACTGTTAAATTCTCAGCTGTCATTGCTCTTCCTTCTTCAGGTAGATCATCACCTAAATGAGTTGTAATTAATTTGATTGAAGTATTATTCACAAGTTGCTCTTTATTTCAAAATTTAGAAGAAAATGTGAAGAATTGGAAAGACACCATAAGAGGGTAATAGGAAAGAAAATAACAGGAAAAATGCTTGCCAAAATTAGAACAGTTTATCTTTAAGATAAGATAGTGGGAGGCAAGAAGTCCAGTCAGACACAGTTCAACATGGAATCGGCTCATCTCCAGCATAGGCTTGGCTAGATTGATGGATGCCTTCTCAGAGTTGTCTCAAGTTGCCACTGTCTCTCAAAGGGTAGAAGAGACATTAAGCACAGAGGAAGAGTTTCAACCCACAGGCCTCACAATATGGGGTTAAAAATGAACATAGCCTAGCATGTCACAGTGGCGGACTGTCAACTAAAATCTCAGCTTTCACAACAGCAAACCTATTAGGGGCCCCATCTGCTTTAACTGAGTGTGGCATAGACAGTGAAAACTTTATTTGTGTAACCCAGCAAGTGATCCCACCTAGCCCTCCTCTGACAGCAGGGTAGTGACCCCTAAAGCCAATAGTACAGCTCTCCACACAGTCACAAGAGCCACTCAGGCGGATCTAGCTCAGGAAGGGCTCGCCCTCCCACCAATGCAGAGACATCAGCCTTGATTAACTCCCTGCCAAAGATCTCTGCTGCTGCATTAGCAAAAATGTTAGTTCTCCTCCTCTGCCATCTGCCCATAGCTTATCAAGTCGTGTAATGACTGCCTGGATCTGCTTCCTCCGTGGAAAGGCCGCAACACCAGGGGCAAGTGATAAGAAAGCAGGCAACTGAGTTCACGATAGAGGCAGCTCCTGCTCTCCTCACACGGAGATCCAAATGCAGACTGAGATGCCAATTGGTTACATCTGAGCAGGGGGTCTCGGTCTTCTTTTTGCATGGTCCTCAGTTGGTGCATCAGCCTCTGCAGGACCCCCTGGGCTCAGATCTTTTATCTTTGTTGGTCTCCTTGTGGGGCTCCTGTCCCCTTGTGTCCCCCTAACCCCACCCACATCTTCTTTCATAAGGGAAGGTGATTGGGGCTGGGAAGAGGGAAGTGTGGTGGGACTGGGAGAGTTGACGGAGGGGGCTTCATCGGAATGTATAACAAATAAATTGTGAAAAAAAAAGAAATTTCACAATACTGAATTTTTTAACTGTCTGGGTTGTGATGTAAAATACTTGGACTCTTTGAAAATAAACTAGATCTTTTTGAGTAAAAAAAAAGCAAAAACAAATTAAGCTGTTATGAACATTAAAAAAATGTTAGTTCTCAGTTCATAAATAACCTTGACCATCTAGTTTTTCCTTCTTACTGTAAATTTTTTGTAATAACAAATATATTATTAAAGTTGTACTATTGTACTAAACTCTTAATTTTTAAACATTCTCACTTATGAATTCTTTCCACAGAACATTCTCTTTAAAGTCACAGCTCAAGGCAGTGTGGTGGCAGCACATGCCTTTAATCCCAGCAGTTGGGAGGCAGAGGCAGGCAGATCCCTGTGAGTTAGCTGCCAGCCTGGTCTACAGAGCAAGCTCCAGGACAGTCAAGACTACACAGAGAAACCCTGTCTCTAAACAGCACCCCACCCCACCCCCAAAAAGTGCAGCTCAATGAACAAAGATGACCAATGAACAAGAAGAGAGCCAACACACATGACAAATTGCACAGGGAAAAGCCCAGGAGACCTCAACCCTACACAAAGAACTACAGGCACCTGAGTAAAGCAGGGAGAGGAGAGGTGGCTCACACCAGGGAAGGGCACTCCAATTGGTGGTTCAATGTCAAATCCTCAGCCATGAAAACATACATAGGAACAACAATACATGGACTAAACAGGTTATATTCAGTAACATATACATGTTATACAAATACATACATGTATGTAAGAACAATTTATGAAAAAAGAGAACATGATTTGAAGGAGAATGGGGAGGAATAGACAAAGATTTGGAGAGAGAAGAAGAAAGAAAGAGAAAATTGTTGTAGATAAAATATAATCTCAAAAATAAACAAAATCAATGCAGCTCAAACGACTGACAAGATGGATAAAGAGGTAAAGGGGCTTGCTGTCAACTGAGTTTAATCCCTTAGTGGAAGAAGAGAACCGACTCCCTCAAGTTGTCTTCTGGTAGCCACACATGCACCACGGCCCATAGAACCACAGTCTCACTCACAATAATATAAAAAGATAAATGCTTTTTAGAATGCAACTCAAATTTGCACTACTGCATATTTGTCTGCTCTTGTGTTTCCCCGTTCACAGTTTTTGGACAAATACAATGATTTTGAGGGTTATGTTCACTTATAAGTTGACGGCATGCAAACGCATTCCCTCTCCCATCTATCTCTCAAAGAAAATCACTTCTCATTGCATAAGACTAGAAAAAAGAGGAACTGAAGAGTCTTGGAGGAAGAAGCAAAGACAGGAATGTATCTGTGTGTATTTGTGTGTCTGTGCGTGCATGCATGTATGCATGTATGTATATATGTGACCGTAGCTCATGTTCAAAACAAAATATTCTCAAAACTTGTTCTTTCCCATAAGAGTCAAACACTCTAGTGGTCCTTACACCTTTGAGAAAGATGCCACACATCTCTGTTTTTCTTTCAGTTTTTTTCTTTATTATTATTATTATCATTTATTCCAATTTATTGACTTTGTATCCCAGCTGTAGCCCCCTTCCTCGTCTCCTCCCAAACCCACCTACCCTCCCTCTTCTCCCCTATGCCCCTCTCCTAGTCCACCGATAGGGGAGGTCTTCCTCCCCTTCTATTTGATCCTAGCCTATCAGGTCTCTTTAGTTTTTATTACTAGCCTGCACCGATCCTGCAGCCCAGGCTTACAGCTTTTTGAACGCATTGCCATCCTGTTTCGTGACTCCTGTGTTCACATCTGCTGCTTCTGCCACCAGAACTCAGTCCTTCCTCCTGATTTCCTCTCTGACCATCTCCCACACTCAGTGGAAGGCAGTTCCCATCTGCGTCAGCTTTCCCGAGACACCCAAACAGCTACCCACTCCCACGGCAGTGTGCCAGCCCTATACCTATTGTTTATCTCTTTGTTGCGAGAGTGACTCTTCACCGATCTAACTCGCTTCTCTCCTCAGCCTTCGAGTTTCTCCCAAAGGCCACGTACTGTTTACTGTTTAGCTCTATTCCATCAGTAATTAACATGGTACCCAACACACACCAAATTGTGTCCTATAATATTTTCTGAATCAGGCTAACCTGTTCATGACCTAAAGAATGAAACATCGTCGAAAGAATGGTTTTTAAACTCCACGGTAAAATGTAATATGTTCCCATGAGTCCAATAGGAAATTTGTGACTCTATTCTGTCCTTTCATGGGAATGGTTGTCTTGATTTTTAAACTTAGAAAACATGAATAATATGGATACTTAAAGGAGCTAGCACCTAGCCTTACCCAAAAAGAAGTTAAATTCATTTTTTCCCTAACGTGTCGGGATGCTAGAAAGATGTTGATGACCTAGACTTCAAAAACTACAGCTGTCAAGTTAAATCTGTGTCTCCCTGTCCATTACAGTCACAGACATATACCCACTAGGCAGCCAAAAAGGAAAAATCAGGGGAAACCCCACAACACTTAATACATCTGAATTACTTGGGTCAGTGGACCCCAAGAGAACACAGTAGCAGGGCTGGAAGGCAAATGGATCTCTACACTCTCGGGCTCACTGACATTTGCACAGATCCCCATGTCTTTAATTGGCATGAATTCACTGTGTATAGTGATGGGTTTCTAAAGATACTTTCACACACATGTATCATGGTCATCTCTACACACATGTAACATGGTCATCTCTACATATCCTTTTCTCTAGAGCCCTAGTTATTCTTATTAATTGCCCCCAACAGTGTAAGGTCCACCGATGGGGGGGGGGGTAGGTGGATATGTGCTGTCTTTCTGAATCTGACCTAATTTTAGGCAGAGCAAATGTGATGCCAACCAGTCGCATGAACTTGAGCATGTGACCACTTTTTGATTTCTGGGTCCTCCACTATAACGTGATGTATACATGTGTGATGCTGTATGTAGTGATGTATATATGTCTATACACTGAGTATAATATGTTATTTAACCTGATTTTGTCATTCTATAATATCCATATATAATACAGCATGTCACAAATACAAACAGCTTTTACCTATAAGTTGCATTAGTAAATAATAAATCATGCAATAAAAGTTTTCTTTTGATGATTAGGATTTTCTCCTTATATTGTCACTTCTAACACTGAATTGTCTGACCTTGCCTGAAGTCTGCAGGACAACTTTTGTGGGGCTGGGGAGACAGAGGTAAAGGTTAGTTTATCAACAAACGGATAATTTAGAAGAAAACTAAGAACTGATGCTATGGTGCCAATTCAGGACTACCTCGTCTCTTTCAGTAACTTGAACAGATACTATGGATGGTGCTATGCTCCCTAGATTAGGGTGATTTTGTGGGCCGGATTGCATTTAGATGTTTTATGATGTCATATGCCAAATGGCTTACAAGTAGATACTGAAACATGTTTTTAGGGAATTCCATGTCACATGCAAGTGTGACAACTGCAGAAATGAGATTTCTCTTCCATCTTCTGGTTTGACCTACAACTGGTTGCTGTTCAACTAGATAAATAATCACAAGTTTCTTTATGTTGTCATTATGACTAGTCTGTGTGGTATAAATTACTCACAAGTGCTTTCAAGGAGTTTTGTATACTTGCTTTGCAATGCTGGAAAAAAAAATCCACCCTGTTTTCTCCAGTTTCCCTGATGGCTGCCTTAGAAATTACTCTCAGGGATATTTGTCCAGGTTGTATCTGTTTTCATTCCTCTTTGGAGGTGAGTTGTGACAAGATCTCACTGTTTGTCTAAAACTGGCCTTGAAATTACCACAAAGCCCAAGCAGGCAATCCCTCTACCTCATTCTGCTGAGTGCTAGGGTCACTGTTCCACAACTGTCTGTGCCTGTGAAAACTGTTCCAGTTAGACTCTCTCTTATCACTCAGCCAGATGTCATCTTATCATAGATATCGCAAACCAAAGCATTATTTCTCTCTTATGAAATTCTGTGACCTTTGGGAATACAATATATATGTATTTTTTTAATTAGTCCCTGTATACTCTGAAAAAAATCTGATGCAAATCATTTCTAATTAAGAAAAAGACAGATCAAATATTCATTAAGTCAAAAATAAATGATTAAAACTTTCATTCAATATCCTTTCCTCATTGGATTTCTCAAAGTGACAGTGATGATGCCATGCAAGCTTTGTTTGAATGACCTTGCCTAAACAAGTATGTAGGACTCTTCTACTGTGTAATGCATAAAATGATAAGGAATAAGATAAGTTACTGACGACATGTCTCTTGGAAGTAGACAGCAGGAATCTTGCATTTTGTGAAAAATTCCAAGGCCCACCAGAGAATCTGTAGTTAAATGAAAGCTTCCTGGCCATGCTTCCTAGGCTCCCCTGATTAGCATTAGTGGATAATACATACTTGTAATATCACACAACAGAATCTTTCATGAGATAATTGGATGTGTCTGGAATTTTTGGAAAACAGAAATTGTTTCCAAAATAGCAAAACTTGGATCTGTATCAAAATAACAAGTATAATAAAATCTACTCCAGCAACACAAGCATTTGGAACTCACAGAGGCTTTTCTATGAGATGCTTCATCTAACATTCACAACCATTCAGTACAGTGTAGCCTGCCACCGTGCAGTCTTCAATTCATCTTCAGGAAGTGATCAAACAAACAATAGCCAGCGAGGGATTATTACTCTCACTCTATAGGTGGAAGAATGAGGCCTCCGAATGGGGAAAGTGAGAGTCAGGAAGTGGTGATGGTGAAACAGAATAGATTTCTAGAGTTCACAGCACAGTGTTTCCCATTTTCACAGCCCTACACAGCACTCCTGCTCCTGCAGGCAAACTACTCGTGGTTTTCATGAGTCCATGATAAAAAAGTATCAGCTGTATGTAGGAGAATCAGTGGAGAAAAACCGTCAAGAAGATGGTGGGAGCTTATCTCATTTTTCAAAAGAATATGAAGCTTCCCACTCATTCCTTTGGGCAATGACGTGGACTGCTTTGAACTGTATGCTCTTGCGCAAGGAACAAATGTTGGTATAATTCAGTGTTAATATAGCAATCCTTTTCTAGGCAAGATACAAAACATCCAACTGGACTTCTATTTCATACACAATACGTAGTATAACAATGGCATAAGTTTCACCAAATTGCCAATGTGTAAAAGGTCACTGACTGACTGAATTCTACCTTCATTTCTTCCTTAATAGTACAATTCATGTTTTTGATACTCTCAATATATCCAGATATGTATCACAGCCATTTCTGAAGATAGATATTAAAATTTAAATAAAACTGTTTTAATTTAAACATTTATTTTAATTTTTTCTTCACAATTTATTCATTACATATCCTGTTTGAAGCTCTCTCCCTCAACTTCCCCCAGTCCCACCATTCTTCTCTCTTCCCTCCATTCTCTTTCCCTAGTCCACTGAAAGGGGGAGTTCTCCACTATTGCCATCTTCCCATAGCTTGTTAAGTCTCATCAGGACTGTTTGGATCCTCTTCCTCCTCTGTAGCCTGGTAAGGCTGCATCACTAGGGGCAAGTGATCAAAGAGCAGTGAACCGAGTTCCTGACAGAGGCAGCCCCTGCTCCCCTCCCTCAGAGATCCACATAGAGACTGAGCTGCCAAAAGACCACATCTGAGCAGGGGGTCTACGTCCTCTCCATGCATGGTCCTCGGTTGGTGTATCAGTCTCTGCAGGACCCCCTGGGTTCAGATCTTTTAGTTTTATTAGTCTTCTTGTGGGGCTACTGTCCCATCCATATCCTTCTATTCCCAAACCTCTTTTCTTCCATAAGACTCCTTATGCTCTGCCCAAAGCTCAGCCATGAGTCTCAGCATCTGCTTCGATCCCCCAATTTTACAGAAAGTATTCCATTGAAAATTTACCCATTGCCCTTCTCTCTGTGTCTCTGTGTGTCTCCTTGTCTCTGTCTCTGCCCCTCTGTCTCTGTCTCTCCGTCTCTGTTCCTCTCTTCCCTTTGCCTATAACTCATGTAATGGTTGGATCTGCAATAGGAAGATAGACATTTTGTTTAAACTAGAAATTGATGCTGAAGGCTGAATGCAAATATCAGAGCAGAAAGATAGAGGAAAACTTACTAATTAATGACATCACAGTATCACCATACCAATTTCTTGACTTCTATGTTGAGGGACAATTAATTCTATTTAGTTTGCCACTTTTATTTCTGTTACTGGTGGGCCAATTTAATCACAACTATTGAATTTCTGCAAACATCAGTGGAATAAATAAAAAAAAACTCTAACAGTTTTACTTTCACCAAAATTTAAAATTAAAGACAGCTGGGTAACACATGGATAAATATTCCATACTATTGTGGGATAAAAGAAGATAATTTTTCCGTAAATGAGGCAATCAGAAATGGAACTTTATCAGGAGTCTGACTCATGCCAGGAAGAAAGTGATGGCGTTTGGAACTCTGCATAGTGCTGCAGAGATGAAGTGGAGGGTGGGGAGGGAAATCAAGCATGAGGATTTTAGAGCAAAAGATCAGTGGAGCTACAGGAAAAGAAAAGCTGCTTTGGGGCTGGAGTGAGTGCTACACCCAGCACCCCTAGAGACATAGAACCAAAATAAAACATGGCACAGGAGTGAGACCAGCATTGTCTTTTGTTTAAAAGAACTCAGGTGGTCCAGAAAAGTATCTATACTTGTGATAGATACTTTTTTACAGAACGGCTATGAACAGTATATATCTAATACATGTAAATTGAATAATTTAAAGCCATCAAACTAGGAAAACCTCATTTTCTCAAAAGGCTGCATGAGACACACTATTTCATCCCAGTCCTTTCTGGGACACCATCACCAAATCGCAAGGGTTTCATTGCAGAGACAGATAATTGCCATAAAACATTTATGGTTCCTCAAAACCTTATTGAATAAGGGAAAGGGAATTTTAAAACACTTAGCATTAACTTATTAATACAGTTTTAATCTATATACGCCATATGTTTACTGATTTCTATAACAGTGGTTCTTTGAGGGATAATTTTATAACCCCCAAGGGCATCTGACAATGTTGAAATCCACTTCTTGTTGTTACACTGGGAGTTTGAGGAGGTAGTGTTGGCACTGAGTGGACAGAAGCCCTGAATGCTGCTAAACATCTACTAAGCAATGCAGAGGAAACTTCCCCCACCCCCCAAATCGCAGAATTATCCCACACAACAACAAATCTCCCTCTGTTCTTGTATAACTTTCAGAGTACCCAGTGAGAGCACACACCTAGCAGTATTGAATCATAAAAACATGAAGTGTGGTCTGTGATTCTTGGCACTAAGCAGTTTCTAATGTATTTCCTTGTTCACAGAATGCTTAAAATGAGTAATAGACGTGCATATGAAATACATACTACTTGGCAGTCACATTGTGAGAACTTCACAAAGATGTTATTGAATCTACAGAAGACTCCTAAAGCACATCATAATCATTTTACAGAAAAGTGTCTAAAGCTTTAATATATAAAGTTCCATGCCAAAGGCCACAAAGGATTGTAGAGTATGCCAAATATGGAAGCTTAATGTATATTCAAGAAACAGGTATTATACTACATAACTTTCTTCTCCAATATGTTGAAATGGGACTGTTTTTTTTTAAGTTAATAAAAACAATAACATTTTTGCATAAAGTGGTTCCTGATAACCATTATATATGCTTCTGTATTTTATCTGATATGCCTTACTGAACATGATTTAACTTTTCTTTAACATGCCAGAGTGGCTGTGATGAATGCCCTCATCTCCCTGTACCAAATGCCATAAGACACACCAATGATTCTTGAAAATCAGAAAGCCGTGATGAGCTGAGAAATAATCAGTTCTTTGTGTTAACGGTGTCTAATGAAATATGCAAGGTGTCCTTCAGACAGGATGGCTTTAGTAATTTAAGCTATTCTGTGTTTTTGTATTACATTTTTGTTTCTCTGCCTTTTCTGGAAGAGTTATAATTGTCTGAGTAACTCTACCTGGCTTCAAAGGTTTCAAACTTTCTATAGACTTGACAGAGTTTACCAGGGCCATTAGAACTGAGTTGACCATCTTGAAAGACTTTTCCATGGGGTGGGGGTGGGGAGCCTCACAATTTGATCTGTTTGGGGCTTTTTTTTTTTTTTCCAGCTGACTTCCATGTTGCTGAGTTTGGTTGGATCGATCTGAATTTGGTTGGAAAAATTAACTATTACAATAATTGGCATTTGAAGTAGCACAGTTTAGAAAATTCTACATTTGTCTTTATCCTAATGATACATACAGAGTTTGTTAGAGTTCCCTGAGATTGTATCTACTGACACATAACCCTCTTTTTCAATATAACTGTATTTCTTATATACATCCAAGCAATGATTTTAGTTTTCAGCTACTTTTTTCTGAGTGATAAGTCTTACACTTCTTATTTAATATGAACGTGTTATTATCAAATGGAGAAGACATCTAGTGCCGTCTTTGAAAAAGTGAACACTTTAGAAAACACAGAAACAGGGTCCCTTCTTTGACTCCTTGAGGCAGAGGAGTTTGACAGGTTTCTTGGATGCATCTCAAATGGTGGCTGTGTTATAGTGGCCCTCCCTTCCAATCCACCATTGTTTAGCTAGTTTCTAAGAGTGTGGTTTCACATTTTCTAACTCCACAATGCTTGAAATATCAATAAAAATCTTAATGTACCAAAGCAATGTGAACATTCAAAATTTTCTTCACTTTGAGGAGATAGTTTCTCCAGAGAGACCATGAGACATTTTATTGAGTTTTTCCCCATGCTATTGTTCCTTTAGAGAAAGGGTTGTGCCCCTATCAGCACTTCACATTTGTGGCAGAAACTAATGCTCTCACAGGGAGGCTGGGAGGCTTAACCAGAAGAAAGTACAAGAGGCGTCATACTGGTGGTTCATGAAAATCATACAAAAATCAAAATAAACTACCAAACAACCTATTGATGAATTGGTTTAAAGATTATGACATTTAAGTGTACAGTGGACACAAATAGGTCATGACTTGTGCCCATGCCTTGGCAGGCTGAAAGCTGATCTCCAAGCCGCCAGTGAACTTGGCATGTCAAAGTGCTGCAATGCTTCTGTGGCTCACCGCTCTCCTCTTTCAAGCAAGATCAGCTGCTGGTTTTCAAGAACGTTCCCTTGGGTATTTAAATGCTGCTGCCAGCAGTTTTATTACGGTCTGCCATGATGTTGTAGAGCCGAGAAAGCTGCCTTAAGGTCATTATGGAGAACAGAGGAAAGCAGTCTGGAGCATGAGTGAATGAAATTTTAGAGTCCATAAGCCCAACCCTGGGACACAGGGGACTTGAATCACTTGGAGAATGGAAGTTGGCTTGAGAAGAGGTTTTTTAATGAATGTGTTCTTTGACAATTTCACGCACACACACATATACTAATACATTATAATATGCATCATAATATACATATAACGTGTATACACACACACACACACACACACACATATATATATATATATATACATCACTCAGTCCCAACCTTTCTTAACCCCTTACACCTCTCCTAACCTTCCCTTCTTCCAACAAGTTTCTCCTGTTTTATGATATCTTTCTGTATTGTTTTGTGATCCACTGCCTTTAACCAGGGAAACCCGTGTGAGCAAATGGGGGGAAGGGATCCCTGATGGAGCATGGAGAACTCTCCAGTGAAGGCAATGACTCTCCTCCCCCAGAAGCCATGGGGAAGAGATTGTTTAAAAGTCTTTTCATTTAAGTCATCGTTTTATGTAGCCTGACTTCTCTAAGAAAATAAACTCACTGTTCTAATGGAAGCTGCAATATGAATCACTACTCCAGTTAAAGTATAGGAGAAAAACAAAATACAGGAAACTTATGAAAACAGTCCCCCAATTAAAAGCTGAAGCAATGACTGAAAAGATAAGCAAAATTGAAATCCCCGTCAGCACTATCGTCGCTCTAAAGAAAACACAACTTCATCCTTTTGCAAAGTATTTAAGACCTGCTGAGTCCC
The DNA here is from genome assembly GCF_907164565.1 of Psammomys obesus. Taxonomy (NCBI): domain Eukaryota; kingdom Metazoa; phylum Chordata; class Mammalia; order Rodentia; family Muridae; genus Psammomys; species Psammomys obesus. The sequence continues at coordinate 8,439,742 of NW_026596064.1, forward strand.
AGCTAGAAGTGTAGTCAGGACACTGAGCTGCTTCTCCATTAGCCTTGAATAGACAATGGATGGAATAAATCAGAATGGAAAACCATCACAAAATTGGTGAATGAGTTCAAGTTCCGGTCCTGGGTTCCCACTGATAGTAACTCAGAAGCCAAATGGCAGACACCTTTTTTTCTACGAGGAAGGACTACAGGGAATTTTAAACACTCACACAAAGACACTAAAATAATGGAAGTTCCAAGTAGAAGCAGAAAGTAATAATATCTAGCATCAGGTTTTCTCTGGCACCCAGAAGAGTCAACCCTCTTCAGGTGAGGTGCAGATGTGGTCTCATCCCCAGCTGCTAGAGAGTGCTAGAAAGGTGGAAGCTAATACTGTCTTCCGTTGTGCAGCTTCCTCATGGAGATGCAAAAATCAGAAGCTGGACATCCGCTTCTCTGCAAGTGTGCATGCGGACACAAAGAAACACCTGAGAGGCCAAGCCTAGAGATGTTTCTTTCTCCCCTGTGGTAGTTGTTCTTCCCTACTGCAATACTAGAGTGCACTCCCTGTTGGAAATGTGGAAACTGCAGCTCGTAACAGTAGACACGGGAGTGGACAGAGAGCTTGGACGGCAGCGTGCTGAGATTCTCGGGGAAATAAGAACTATAAATTACCTTAGATAAACAAGTGGGGGATGTTTCTTTTTCACAGCCAAAGAGCTAGACATTGGCAGCAGAAGATTTTTTTTCCTTATTTAGTTAAAGACATGCTGATTGGTTAGCTATATATTATTGAGGCTTTCCACAGAGCTGTTACATGCATGTAAAAAAAAATCACTGGAGAATAAGAGAAAATGTGTAAATCTGGCTTTGGAAAACTCCAAAGAAACAGCGCACATGAGACCCATACGTCCAAATCCGAAGGAGGTAGAGTTGTGCTGAGACTGCGTACAAAATCTTCTTAAAGGAGATTTAACTTGAAAAAGATATGGAAATGCTTGCTATGGGCTATCAAGTAAATACAGCAAATAGTGGAATTACTATGGAAGAAATGAATAATAAGATAAGAAGATAATTGCTGACATGTCATGTAAAATCACTAAGGAACCCAGCTGAGAACAGCAAAGTAACAAGACTCAGAGCAATTACATACCAGTCACTGTTATAGAACAGAGACGATATTACATAAAAAGCTAAATTATCTGTGGAAAGAGATGCCTCCCCAATGAAACCAAGTATGAATGAGTAGCTAGGAAGGTGGTAAAAAACTACTGGTTTGTCTTTATTAATAGTTTTTATCCCTGAAGAATACCCTTAGTGGGACAGAAGTAGCAGTCAAGCAAATGAACCAATGACTTCTCAAGGCAACGAATGACTTTGTGACCACCCAGCTCTAAATGTAATCAACAGGGAAAAACAAGCCATTGAAAGGTTATGGTTCGGCTCCTGCTCAAACCAAGGCAGTGAAAGCCAGATCTTGCCATTCCTTGGGTCAACTGCATTCAAAGCCAGAGCCAGTTTAAACCACTACTCTGATGTTACGAGCTTCCTGGGTATGAACAGCCATCAACACGTTCCTTGAAGAAGTTTGTCCTCCTAGGTGCTCACTGTCTGGGATAAACTCATCTGCGTCCCCCAAAACAGGAGTATGTATGACATTCAGACTCTTTTGCTCATGCCCGGGGCTCTGACAGCACTTTCTACAGATTCAAGGCTGGAAGTCAGGACTCTAACTTACCTAAGCACACGTGTGCTTCCCTTTGCTCCTGTTTCCTTTTTATTATAGATTCAGATCATGTCCTTTTTCTACTAACTTTTCTCCTTTTCTAGATTTAGTTTACGTCTTCAAAATGTTTTATGCTTATTTATTTATTGGTTGGGAGAAGTGTCTACGTGAAAGTCAGAGTTCAACTTGCAAATGTTGACTCTCCACTTCCACCCTATGGGTTCTGGAGATTCAGCACGGGTCATAGGTCATTGAGACCTGTCTTTATTTGAGGAAACACTTTACTGGTCTTCTGTTTCTCATTTATGTTATCAAATTTTTAGCGACCACTGGGAGAAATAACAGAATTACATCTTTGAATGCATATATACATAAACACATATACACATAGGTATTGGTATCGATATAGATCATATGCATGTACGTCATGTACATATACTATAAACATATACCACACATATGCATATACTAGGCATATACGTATACTCTCCATATGCATATACTATACATCATTTGCACATTCTATTCATATACGTAGACTATCATATACATATACTGTACATATGCATACTTATTAGTAAATTTTGGTTCTTGGGAAACCCAAGTCCTCTGCCAGCTGATTACCCTACAGGCAACTCCCTGTCTTTCAAGACGTGAGATGAGCAAGCCCAGTGGGGAAGGAAGCAAGACCAGAGTTCTGGCTGCCAGTCAGGGTCGGTTTTTTTTTTTTCCAACATCCTTCCCCCTCCCTCCCCCCTGCCCCAGGACTCGGAGGAAGCTTCATGCAGGCCTGCCCTGCAAATCCTGGGGCCAGGGTAAAAGTGACAACCAAGCCAGATAATTTGTATGAAAGTAGTTGCTGAGATGGGGTTGTTATTAAAACATTAAACAGCTGAGGTGCGGGAGACAGGAGGACGGCCGGTAGAATGTAAGGAGCACCTACTTTATAAGTAGGAGCCCTGAAAATAAGGGGAAGTACGTGATCACTTGGAATGTTGGGCTTCCGTGCATGTTACTGGAACAATGGTGTTCACCCCACTGACTTGTTCTGGAGGTCAAAGGCCAAGCCTTTCTCTAAACATCTATTTCAGAGTGTATCACATAGGAGGGTCTGGGGAAATTGGGGTCACAGCTTATAGGTGACGGGTTCTGGGCCTTCTTTGTGCCACAGAGCTGGCCTCCTTCACAGCCCATGCAGCCTGAGACAGATGAACACCCTCAGCCAAACGTGAGAATCCAATCCCACTCATCCCTCCCAGACCTCTCCCTGAGGGGAGCCTTGCAGTGAAACATAACTTTCCTGATTTAGTGGGATCTCAGGCCAGAGAAGCAGCTTCGGGGCTCGATTTTCATTAAACATAAAGGCACGTTCAAGCTGCCTGATATTAAGAGGGCTCTGACTCCTATTCAACATTATTTTCTGTCTCAGAATGGTTTCCTTCCAGCTGCAATCAATATTCATTCTTCTTGGCAGAAGAAATGCGGAAGAAATTAAAATCGTGCGGTTTGTTTCCAAGAATTTCACTTTCCCCATCCATACGGGCAGATCCTATAGAGACAACATCCACCTGTTCTGTGCATTGCAGTTGCCCTGCATCTTCTCAAGCATTTTATAGTCCTGTGAAACTGCTGGCAGGTAACAATGGTCCTGTGTCACATGGAAAGCCCGTGAAGGTCAGAGTAGCCTCATGAGATGCTCAGATTCTTACCAGTAATGAACAATAAAACCGATTATGAACGTATGGGTATGGAAAATAAAAACACCATTCTCAAGATACAATGGAAGAGAAAGAATGACTGCGATTTGGAAGTAAATGCAATATACTCCTCTTGCTGACAACCAAGTAATTCCCTTACAATACACACACACACACACACACACACACACACACACACACACACACACA